>NC_072732.1:4720447-4876253 GCF_026930045.1 Uloborus diversus
CTGTCGGGGCGGGCGTTGGAGACGGGGGCCGCACGGCTCCGCGCCGTCGTCAGCGCCTGATACCGCCCCCGGTGCCGCAGTTCTCGCCGGTCTCCGACCGACGAGTAAGGCGGCCGGTGGAGCGGTACCAGGCGCCCGCCGGCTCGGTGCCGTGCCGCCCCCGACTGCCGCCCCCCAGCAGGCGTCCGCGGCAGCGGGCCGCCGCCCGGGGCCCCCGGCTCGTCCGGAGCAGGTAAGTCGGCTTCCATACCGGGGGATTCCTTCGATCGACATGGACTCTCTTTTAGCATTTGGTCCGGACGGGGGAAGGGGGGCGTTCGGTCCCGGACGCTCGAACGCCGAGTCCGGTCGGGGGGCATTTGGTCCAGATAAAAAGGGGGGGTGGTCTTTTTGGATCGACCTGGACCAATATAACTTTTTCGCACACGTACCAACAGCAACATGTGGATACTTTTCCACGCTGCTGGAACTAAGGATTCCTAATTTGTTATTTTGAAAAATATATATTAAAAAAATGGTCAAGTGAACGAATTTCGCATAATGGACCGCCTCGGGGGCGACCGAAGACGTCGACCGAGGTCGGCAAAATTTTCGCACGCGTGGGGGAAGACGACCTCTATCGGACCGCCGACACTATCGGACGGCGGCACCTGAACCGAGTCTATTAACCCCAAGTCTGGCAGACACCCTGTGAGCATTAATAGTAGTGGGATTAGAATGACTACACCGCTAGTAGAAGTGAACCTGCAAAACATGTCCTCAGCCTGAAGTTGAAGAAAATAAAAAAAACATGAGCAGCTGTTTTTATTAAGGAAAATCTGTATTTATTATCTTTGAGATTGCTGACGTTGTAGAACACCATCCTTATTAATATTTAAAAAACATTTTGAAAAATAAATATATCAGCCGCTATGATACGACGAGACAAAGTTCAATTTACGAGCATGCTGTACATACAAAATGTATGTACATCTTTGTACATACAAAATAAGCCTAAAGGCATTTTAGAACTTTTAAATTGACATCACGTTGTAGACGATCGCGACCTGCCAGGAGTAAAGAGCACTGGCAGACATCACAAATTACGACAAATTACGACATGCAACACATGACGGCCAAGAGAGGTGAGAGAGAGAGCGAAAAAGATCGCCCAAAGTATTTAAAGTCTTCACATGGCTTTCGATTTAAGAATATGCAAAACACAAGATGTGTTGCCAATGCAAGAAAGTTAAAGATGTGTTGCCAATCAAAAAGTAACTCAATCTAAAAAAAACTCTCACGGTTATAAGATACAATGAACTGGTGACTCGGTTTTTCTTTATTGGACCATTGTTTTATCCTAATTGGATGGTCCAATTTAAGAATATGATAATAAAATAAGTTTCTAAGTTTTTTTGCCTCAGAAGATGATATTGACACAACTTAAATGAATCACATCAAGAATTTTATCAAACAGATTTCCTTAAACCTTGTTTTGCTTTCAAACTCTTTCTTTTTTTTTGGGGGGGGGGGGGGGTAGGGGTAGTTATAGCTTGGTCAAATAAAATTTTCTTAATTTTTTAACTTGACAAAACCTAGTTTCTTTCAAACTTTACTTGTCGACCGATCATTTCGTCACTTACGGTTGTGCTCATTTTGATGTTTCTTAATTTTAAAAGATTCAAAAAGGTGGAAAATAATGTTACTGAATGATGAAATGATGGAAAGAGACTTTTTGCTTGCAGGAACAGTGATGCTGCGATAATTTGGTAGTACCGATGATATACCTAAACCTTACCCAATAACTCCACGATGTCAACATGAATGCTCTAGAAAATGAAGAGCCAGTTGGAAAACACTTCTTCTTTCTTCACGTAACGAAAATTATTTCGTCAATCATTTGGACATGGGGGGTGTTCCAATCGGGACATGCATGGTTTTTCTTTCCCAGCTGCCCGAGCAAATAACCTATCGCACAGATCTGATTTCCAGTCGAAAGTGGAAATGCGAGAAAGCGATGGACTTCAATTTTTTCCCGTAAGCAATGGCAGTTGAAAACAAATGCAACCAGAATACTTCATGTAGCCAAAGTGGACTTTTACACTGTCCAAAAGCTGCAAAAGAAATTAGTGTTTAAGGATTTAACTGAGCATCTTGTACTTTCATGTGAGCATACACCATTGAGATCTGCCATTCAATACCAAATAGAAGATTTGTTAGGCACATTTAATGGAATTTGCGGCAATCATGAATAAGGTTGTGTCAAGGATTTATCAAGGTTTTATCAAGGACAGGAAGTTAGGTCCCCGACTTTCCCGTGGCGGACATGGGATCAAAAAGGAGCCTATAACGTCACAGATTCGTGAATGAACAGGGTTTGAAAATATCCGATATTTTGATACGTTGTGTAACGGCCCCAGTAACAGACAAGGGGTCCAGTAACAGAAAGTAAAAAATCTGGGTTTAAATAACGAGAATTTTAGGTGGGTAAAACTGATGTTGCTGTCTCCCATGAATAAGTTGCAGCCCTGTGTTTATCAGAGTAGATTTCATGAGCAAGCTGATATTTACAAGGCAGTGGTGGAAGGTTAGAAACAGACAGGTCAGCTGGTGTTTCATGTTCATTTGGATTAGATATGGCTTTAGTTCTAAAGTTAAAGAACTTTTGCACATTTGGAAGAGAAAAGGAGAAATCAGCCCATGTGACTCATCCTTTCCTCATCCGATCTGTTACTGGGTATCATCAGAATTGTCAGTGTCTCTTACTTTCGAGAAAAACGCGATTGAAAAAAAAAACTGCTTTGAACATTTTCGAATCTTCAGTTTTTTAAGTGCTCATAGCATTGGAAGTAAACGGAAATCTGAATTGAAATTTTGGCAACATGTTCTTGAATAGTTCTATTAACATTCCATGACATTAAAACAAAATGGGTTTTTTGACCCGTCTAATTTGGTCCCCCCTTGATGCAACTTTTTAGCTCTATGCCCATTGCAGTGAAGGTCAGTCCATCTCAGTCAGTCAGTCTGTCAGTTAGTCTGTCAGTCAGCCAGCCAGCCAGTCACTCAGTCTCAGTCAGTCAGTTTTAGTCAGTCCATCTCAGTCAGTCTCAGTCTGTCAGTCAGTCAGTCAGTCTGCCCACTAGTCGGACTTTCCGTCCTTGATAAAACCACCCTCAACCTTATCCACGATTGCCGCGAATCCATTAAATGTGCCTTGAACAATGTTGCTTTAAACCAAGTGGTTTTTGAAAACAAACATGTGGTTTTTATTTTTTTTTTCAATAATATTTTTTTTTTTTTTTTTTGAAAAATTTTGTCATTTTTGACCAAATATTTTCATAAATTTTACACATGATTGCAAAGACTGAAATCAAATTAGTGCAAAGTAACTAGCAAAGCTTTATAGATAAATTACAGATTTAATAAATTTAGAGACTTATGTTTTTTAATGTAATGCAAGTAGTGTAGGCGTTAAATTGCTCTGATACCTGCACACTTTTTGCATCCCTGATAGACATGCAGTCAGAGCAAAATACTTTCCATGCCTAAGAATGCGTGAATTTAATTTTACTTTTATTTTTTTATTTACAGTAGATAGCTATAATTATGAGGAAATTAATTTGCAGGGATTTATTCTTGGCTATTTGTTATTAATAATGTCTGAACTATCACAGTAAATTATTTCTTTGATTATTTGTACCAAGACCCATTTACGTATCGTATTTTTTATAATAATTAAAGATTTTCAAACAATATTTTTTCCCTATAGAAATCTCTAAGTTTGAGGAATGATATTGTAAGCTTTATTCTTAATTATTTAATTAATTTCGAAGAAATTAGATACAAATATAAATATTAAACATTCTTTGACAATTAATTCATAAAATCTTCATGATTTTCCTAAAATAAAATTGTTTTTCTTATTAATAGTGTTTAAACCGAATTAACCCAGGTTTAAACAAAAAAAAAAAACCTATTTTTTTTTTCAAAAAAAAAAAAAAAAAACTGCTTTTGTAGCAACTCTGATGGTAGATCTCATTGGTGTACTGTTGCAGGAAAGTGCAAGATGTTCAATTATATCCTTAAATACTAATATCTTTTGGAGATTTTGGGCAATGTAAATGTCCACTTTGGCTACATTAAGTATTCTGATTGCATTTCTTATCA
Source organism: Uloborus diversus (assembly GCF_026930045.1). Taxonomy (NCBI): domain Eukaryota; kingdom Metazoa; phylum Arthropoda; class Arachnida; order Araneae; family Uloboridae; genus Uloborus; species Uloborus diversus. The sequence goes on from NC_072732.1 coordinate 4,724,594, forward strand.
ACTGCCATTGCTTACAAAAAAAAATTTAAGTCCATCGATTTCTCGCATTTCCACTTTCGACTGGAAATCAGATCTGTGCGATAGGTTATTTGCTCGTTCAGCTCGGAATGCAAAACCATGCACGTCCTGATTAGAACACCCCCGTGTCCAAATGATTAACGAAATAATTTTTGTTACATAAAGAAAGAAGTGTTTTTCAACTGGCTGTTCATTTTCTAGAGCATTCATGTTGACATCGTGGAGTTATTGGGTAAGGTTTAGGTATATCATTGATACTACCAAAGTATCACAGCATCACTGTTCCTGCAAGCAAAAAGTCTCTTTCCATCATTTCATCATTCAGTAACATTATTTTCCACCTTTTTGAATCTTTTAAAATTAAGAAACATCAAAATGAGCACAACCGTAAGTGACGAAATGATCGGTCGACAAGTAAAGTTTGAAAGAAACTAGGTTTTGTCAAGTTAAAAAATTAAGAAATTTTATTTGACAAAGCTATAACTACCCCCCCCCCCCCCCAAAAAAAGGAAAGAGTTTGAAAGCAAAACCAAGTTTAAGGAAATCTGCTTGATAAAAGTTCTCGATGTGGTTCATTTAAGTTGTGTCAATATCATCTTCTGAGGCAAAAAAAACTTAGAAACTTTCTTTATTATCATATTCTTAAATTGGTCTGTCTAATCAGGAAAAAACATTGGTCTAATGAAGGAAAACATGTCATTTGTTGTTCAGCTATTCATACCTAGTGAGGTGTCTTGCATTAGGTGGTTGGGCCACATATTCCGATGTGAACATGTGTTGCTTGCAAAAAGAGTCACCTTCTCCAACATTGAAGAAAATCTCGAAGAACCCCAGTCAGATGGCTCGATGGGGTAGAAGTGGACTAAAAGTGAACCACCCATGGAGGGCCATTGCACAGGGTAGGGGTAGTGTGGAAGCCTTGGAGACACAGTCTTCTTGGCCAGCTACAGGCGAAGAAGAATTTATACAGTGAAACCTGTGTAAGTTGACCACTTGCTGTGCACTATTTTAGCGGTCAACTTAAACAGGTGGTCAATTTAGAGGTTGAATTACATGGTATAGATGTAATTCTGTACCTGAAAATAGCAGTCAACTTAGAGAGGTGGTCAACATACAAAGGTGGTCAACTTTAACAGGTTTTACTGTACCTAGTCACCATGAATCTTCAGCTCGTATGTTAATACATTGCTGTGGTGCCTTATAAATACCATTTATAGTACTTTGATGACACATCGGCCAACGGATCTTGGTGCTTTTCAACTAGATTAAAGAACTTGAGGCTATGCTTGAATATGCATAGCCTGAATGCCTAAATGGTTGCCTTACGATTGATAAAAGGCAACATGGGGTGTTAGATAGTTTTTATGTCTGAGGTTATTGTCCAGACTGGTTCTCTTCTTGTTAAAAACAAAACAGGATGAGTGCTAGAATCAACAGCAATCATCTTAATTACACATGCATTTGAAGAAAAGCATATTAGAAAAACGGCAGATACAAACTACAAACAACAACGTAAGCGATTGTGCAGCGTACTGAAAAAAAAAAAGATCATTGATGGCCGCCAAGCAGCAAAAGTCCGCCAAGAGGCAACTAGAGTTGGCAAGACATAGCTCAATTTCAACAGTCCCATTGAGGCAGTGGTCCAAAAGGGGTTATCTTACCCCTATGCATGCAAAATTTTGCTGATCGTAGTTGACATCTTCATTTGCTTTTGGGGCTGTTCATTGCGCGAAATTCGTTCATTTCACCATTTTTTCAATATATACTTTTCAAAATAACAAAGTGGAATCCTTAGTTCCAGCAGCGTGGAAAAGTATCCATAGGTTATTGTTAGTATGTTTTCTAAAAATTCTTCATCTGAGTTAATACCTTCAGTTGCCTCTAGTGCCATTCATATAACAATATTTCTTTAATTTTTTCGGCTTTTTAATATATAGTTCTTTTAAATCAAAAATGGGTATCCTTGCTTGAAAGCTATACGAGGCAACTTTTCGGCACTGTTCAAAATTTGGGGTAAAAAACGTTTTCGTCGCACACTTGTGCTCGCGTTTCCAAAACAAATGGGAAAAGAATTCCGAGTCGATTGAAGGACTGCTTTTTCTTTGCGCCCTTATTTAATTGTTGTATTTATTCATTGTGTACATTGTTCATTCATTGGTGCCCCATTATGTCAGAAATATTTTGAAGCTGCAAATGAGACGTATTGATACACTCAGTGGCCAAAAAATTAGACACCTATTCTTTGTGGCATAGACTCCACAAGGCACAGAGCACATTGTCTGATAACTTGTATTGCTTAAACAGAAAGCAGTAAGGCTATGGGAATGAGATTGAGGTTGAGTATCGGGTGTCTCTAAGTTTATGGAAAGCAGTAAGGCTATAGGAATGAGATCGCGGTTGAATATCGGGTGTCTCTAAGTTCATGGAAAGCAGTAAGACTATAGGAATGAGATCGCGATTGAATATCGGGTGTCTCTAAGTTTATGGAAAGCAGTAAGACTTGTTGAATATCGGGTGTCTCTAAGTTTATGGAAAGCAGTAAGACTATAGGAATGAGATCCCGGTTGAATATCGGATCTTTCTAAGTTTATGGAAAGCAGGAAGACTATAGGAATGAGATCGCGGTTGAATATCGGATCTTTCTAAGTTTATGGAAAGCAGGAAGACTATAGGAATGAGATCGCGGTTGAATATCGGGGTGTCTCTAAGTTTATGGAAAGCAGTAAGACTATAGGAATGAGATCCCGGTTGAATATCGGGTGTCTCTAAGTTTATGGAAAGCAGTAAGGCTATAGGAATGAGATCGCGGTTGAATATCGGGTGTCTCTAAGTTTATGGAAAGCAGTAAGACTATAGGAATGAGATCGCGGTTGAATATCGGAGTGTCTCTAAGTTTATGGAAAGCAGTAAGGCTATAGGAATGAGATCGTGGTTGAATATCGGGTGTCTCTAAGTTTATGGAAAGCAGTAAGGCTATAGGAATGAGATCGCGGTTGAATATCGGGTGTCTCTAAGTTTATGGAAAGCAGTAAGACTATAGGAATGAGATCGCGGTTGAATATCGGGTGTCTCTAAGTTTATGGAAAGCAGTAAGACTATAGGAATGAGATCTCGGTTGAATATCGGGTGTCTCTAAGTTTATGGAAAGCAGTAAGGCTATAGGAATGAGATCGCGGTTGAGTATCGGGGTGTCTCTAAGTTTATGGAAAGCAGTAAGACTATAGGAATGAGATCCCGGTTGAATATCGGGTGTCTCCAAGTTTATGGAAAGCAGTAAGACTATAGGAATGAGATCCCGGTTGAATATCGGGTGTCTCTAAGTTTATGGAAAGCAGTAAGGCTATAGGAATGAGATCGCGGTTGAATATCGGATCTCTCTAAGTTTTTGGCCACTGAGTCACTGTTTAGTACTTTGCCTGGTTGGTAATTCAGCCGGTTGCCGAGATGGAGGTGCCAATGTGGTTTGGTGGATAGTGGAACATCAAATTTTATTATGGGGGGGGGGGGGGTCAATGAGAAACTAGAAAGCCTGCAGTTGTTGGGAATATTATTATCAAAAAGATAGTCAAAATCAATCATTTTGTCTAAAACCTGGAATATTATTGAACAAAAAAAAAACATATCTGGAAATAAACTGATCTGTTGCATCCTAAACTGCTGCAGCAAGGCAGAAACAATGTATTCGCATTGGAAGCTAGTACTTGCCCCTAAAACACTACCAACCATATTGTAGCTGTTGAAAGAAGCTTCTAAGAATGAAAAGTTTTGATATTCGAATGTCCTGTAGCTTACATTTCAAAAGAGGTTTCCACTGTATGTATATATATATGTATTTGTTGAGATTTTGTTTTTCCCCAGTATATCATCTTTCCTGTTTTCTGTACCTTAAATGTGCTTTGCAGGCCTTTATATATATATATATATATATATATATATATATAATAAAAGTGAAAAATATTGAAAAGACCACACCAAGAGCCCATAGATGTGCAATGCAGCAAAACTAAAAAGCCAAGTAAATAAAAAATTAAGCAAACAGAATTTCAAATATTAAACAAATATATATATATATAATGGCTGCGTTGCCTGGCCATGCACAGTCTACTTTGAAAATAAATGTTATGTCAGGTGATTCGTGTTCAACAATTAGGCTTAAATAACCGAAAAAAAAACCCTAAAATTTCCCGCCAAAATAATGATTCTTAAACCTTGTTAACGGCAAATCTGAAATTCCCAAGCAAATTAAACGCAACTCTCCAATAACACAACTACGGTCCTTGATTATCATCTACAGGAATTCCAAGAAAAAAAAAAGAATATAAATGGCCAAATAATAATCAAAAGGGAAACTGTTTTACTTCAAAGCAAAAAGCAAGAATTGAATTGTTCATAGTCCAGGAAAAAAAATGTTAACAGATCAAAAGTGATTTTATCCATGCTAATTTAAATTGAGCTCGGACCTAAATCGAGGAAATGGGATAATTATTTCGGGTAGAAAGAGGCTTTTAATGCCATCTTCGGGTCCTAAAATTCAAATTCAAACGGTTCGCTACTTTTTTAGTGTTTGAAAACCTCCCTACGTTCCTTTTTCGGGTACCCAAGTACCTCCCTGCCAAATTTGGTCGAGATCCGATGTAAACTGGATTTGTGTAGGGAACATACACACATGTAATCTCGGTTTTATTTATATAGCTGATCTAAAAGAAAAAAACATACTGAGAAAGAACAGTAGTGCGAAATTTGCTTATTTAAATCCCACTTATGGTTATGGAGCATATAAGGCTTACTACTACTAGTTTCCCCATTAGTGCAGTTCCTTTACTTTAACGCCACTTGTAAAAGTTTTTTTTTTTTTTACTTGGAAAATTAACTTCATTTATTTTTCCTAAGGACCTTATTAGTTGTTAGCAACTTGTGAGATTTTACTTTTTATTTTCTGCTTGAATAGTGAGTTTGTTTTCATACAAAATGCTTGAAAATTCATTGAAACATAAAAAGAAATGTTTCAGTTGCTGGTTTGGTATCAACTGGTGATAATGATTTTGTTGTTATCTTGCGATTTTGTTGTTATCTTGCGTTATTTCAATTACTGAAAAAATGCACACATTAAAAAAAATATACATAAATATTTTCTCCTTCAGATGAAGGGTTATTTTTTTAATTGTTTTTTTTTTTTTGTTTTTGTTATCTTCCGTTGTTAAAACTAATCACAGTGTTATTTTAATTTCTGGAAAATGCACACATTTAAAAAAAAAGTAACTATTTTCTCCTTCAGATGAAGGGTTATTTTTTTTAAATTAATTTTATTTTTGTTATCTTCCATTGTGAAAACTAATTACACTGTTATTTTAATTTCTGGAAAATGCACACATTAAAAAAAAAGTAAATATTTTCTCCTTCAGATGAAGGGTTATTTTTTAAAATTAATTTTATTTTTGTTGTTATCTTCCGTTGTGAAAACTAATCACACTGTTATTTTAATTACTGGAAAATGCACACATTTAAAAAAAAGGTAACTTTTAATATTTTCTCCTTCAGATGGAGGGTTTTTTATTGTTTTAAATCTGTTTAATTTTGAGAAATTAATTTTTATTTTATATTTTTGTTTATGTGTATGGATAGATGCTTATGAAGTATCCATTAAAAATTATGCATTGCTCATTACTGTAACTTTCCATCTTGAACGTTAAATATAGTAAATGGAAGCCAAAAGCATTTCTGCTAAAAAAATGTATGCAGATGTAAAAATTGTATTGTTAAAAACTGAATGAAAAGAAAAAAGAAAAATATGTATATACAAAATAAAAAATAGAAAAAAAAAATAAAAATAAAAATGCAAGAAATAGTTTGCTATTAATTATTTTAACAATTTTTATTTGAGATGGAAAGTTCTTATTTTGCTCTAACTAGTAACTTGCTTGTTTCCCTTTTTGGCGAAACAAGTCTCATTTTGAAATTTCAATTTCCTTCTCTGGAATACAACTGTCTCAAGATTTCTGAGTATTCTAAATTGTTGAGGGTTTTGACTAAGAGGCAAATGTTGCTATAAAGTAATAATGCTGTTGAAAGAGGATTTTGTATCAAATTCTTTTTCAGTGAGCTTGCTTGACTCTTGCTCTTTCTTCTATAAATTTCTTTCCTTTTATATGAAATGTATTTTAAATTGTATTCCAGCGAAAGGAAAACTAAATCAAGTAGTGATTTTTTTCTTCAGAAATAGAAATAAATGTGGAGTAAGCTCTACACAGTACTAGTACGTTAATAGTAATCCTAATTGCTACATGATATTTAAAATGTACAGCAAAGACAATTTTTCAAATGTTTTTTGAGCTTCAGAAATTTAAAACATGCAATGTTGTATTTAAAAAAAAAAATGCTAAACAGTACAATTTAAAATCATTAATTGTTAAAAAGGTATTTAAAAATCTGAGTGGGAAAATGTATCACTCACGAAAACATTTAGTGGATTTTATATATTATATGCATGTGTACATTAAATACAGTTAGTGAAGTATAATACCTTTACACTGTAAAAATATATTTGTAAATGTGAATCTGTCTTATGGACTGCTTAAAGCACTGAAGCACTGTTGTGAAAATGAAGTGAGACTTAACTACAGTATTGGTGGACCAGTGATGTTCCAAAACTCCCAGTAATCCAATATGCTCAACATGTGTATGTGATCGTATACATAATGCGTCTAAAACATGTTTGAGAGTATACGTCGTATATGCGAAGTATACCCTATGGGAACATCCCTGTTATGGACTAGAGCTGGAGGAGAGACTTCGGAGAGAAGCCTCGTATGCTCCTTGACAACTGTGCTTTGTCCTCGGCTGGAATCACCAGGTGGCAGTGGCGTTGATCGATGATTCATTCATTGGACCTGTAGCTGGAGAGTTGCAGGTTCATTGCCTGACGGTCAAATAGCCACCAGTAGGTCACTGGACCTGCGGTTGACAATAGAAGATCCACCAGTACTGTACTCAAATCGCCTCTAGTGCGTCACTGGTAGTGAAAGATCTACCAGTACTATATTCAATATAGACTATAGTGAGCCAGATCCTGGTCTGGACTTACGACTGAACTGAAAAGCCATCAGTACTATACTGAAATAGCCACTAGTACATCACTGGTAGTGAAAGATCTACCAGTACTATTCTCAATATAGAGTATAGTGAGCCAGATCCTGGTCTGGACTAAAGACTGAACTGAAAAGCCACCAGTATTACACTCAAATAGGCACTAGTACATCACTGGTAATGAATGATCCACCAGTACTATTCTCAATATAGAGTATAGTGAGCCAGATCCTGGTCTGGACTAAAGACTGAACTGAAAAGCCACCAGTATTACACTCAAATAGGCACTAGTACATCACTGGTAATGAATGATCCATCAGTACTATTCTCAATATAGAGTATAGTGAGCCAGATCCTGGTCTGAATCTAAAGACTGAGCTGAAAAGCCTCCAGAAGTCCAGCTTCTCGTTTCCACATTTGAAAGCCAGTGCCGTGATTGTGTTGGATATGGTGTCTGTATCGACCAAATCAGTCAAGCTTCCTTCTACAGTTCTCCTCAATTATCCTCAAACTCACTTGTGCTTCAGTGTCTCTGTTGTAGTACCTTTGACGTATTGTGATTGTCAAAGTTGTTTGGTGTTTATTGTATTGTTAAAATTGTGTATGAAAAAAGGAAGAAAAAAGTAAAAAATAAATATATGTAAAACAGTTAATAAAAAAAAGAAGAAAAAAGAGACCCCCCCCCAGAAAAATGGGGGAAAAATTGCAAAAAAAAAAAAAAAAAAATGAAAAAAAAAAAAAATTGCAAAAAAAAAAATGCAAAAAAAAAAAAAAAAAAAAAACAGAGAAAAAAGAAAAAAAACAGAGAAAAAGAAAAAAAAATTGCAAAAAAAAAAAGCAAAAAAAAAAAAAATGAAAAAAAAAATGAAAAGAAAAAAAAATGGGGGAAAAATAATAAAATACATAGAAATAAAATATTTATTTGTGTAGTATGTTAAAAAAAATGTATGTACTTTCATTCAATTGCTATTGTTATTGTAAACACTCATATGATGAACAAAAAAACCAAAAATGTCTTGAGTTCATCTCATTTGTGTGTTCGACTCTTGTACCATTGTGCTTACACTCACAAGTACTGTTTATAGTAGCTCATTTTGTTTGCACTCTAGTGAGCTTTCATTGTTTGCACTTAACTATTCTGAAAACATTATAAGAATATTTAACTGGTAATTAATAGCAAATTTTTGTGTGTTATGATGTTACTATATAAGAGTAGCAATGCATAATTTGTGTTGACTATAGCTGAATTTCTTTTTCATTTTATTACCTTTTCAATTTTGAGCCAAAAAAAGTTATTTTTCTTATCAACATAAGTTTTTTTTTTTTTTTTTGTAGTATAGAATTTTGTGTCGCAAAACATAATAATAATAATATAGCAATTTGAATTGTGCAATTTTCCACTTTGTTAATCTTCATGTATTTATGAGTGCGTTATTTAATTTCTTTTTAAGTTTATGTTTAGTTGAACAAAAATAGGTCAATATATGTGTATGTATATATATATACACATACATAATATCAACACACGTCAAAATTTCACTGAATGTAAAACCGTTAGTTTTTGCAAAGATTAATTATAATACAAAAAAAAAAAAAAAAAATGCTGTGCAATTTTTCAGTTAATTAGCTTTAAAATTTTTGAGTATTTGTAAGTGTGTTACGTGAAATTTGTGTCATATCAAGTTCACAACAAATCAAAACAGATTAACATAACAAAGAATTTTCAAGCATTTTACTACCCTTCTGCATCTTTTAACAGTTGTATTTAATAAATATAACTGCTTATTTTTACTACACTCTTTTATTTGTGTATCTCTAAAACCTTAAAGGTCAAGTGCTATAACTTCTCATAATATATTTCAACTTAATTTGTACCATGAATGGGATTAAAAAAGCAGTCGTACTATATTATTATAATCAACTACACTGGACCTTATTGCCATGTTTCTATTGGAAATGCAGAAAAAGAAAAAAGTCAGAGCCAAGTTATGACTTTCATAATTTTACAGTATAAACCCCTACCTTTTCTTGCTTTTGAAAATGTAAAACTTTTTCCCCAAAATCATTAGTATGATAAAACTTTTAAAATATAACTCGGGAGACGGACAAAATTGCATCACAATCATATACACTTAGGTCCTTGTGGAATTCCTGTCAACATTCCTCGTTAATTACAGGAGAGTTGCAAATGAGTTGGTTTTTGTCACAACACGTTTCATCCCGATGATAGCAATCCATGTTTTTGTGGTTTAGGAATAAATCAAACTATGCTGTGTGCAGGGCCGCAGAGAGCCAAGGCTTTTATGTCGCCGGGTCCCTCCCGCCCCCCTAAAAAAGAAAAGGGGTGTGGGAGAAGGAAGAAAAAGGGGGGGAAGATAAAAAGGGGGTGGGAGAGAAAAAAATCTAAACTGAAAACAAATAATTTATTTTAAGTGCCACAGCAGTAAAAAGCAAAAGAGTAAATTTTATGCAATCTTGCTTCTTTTCTTTTTTTTTCTTTATTTTTTCTTTCCTTTTTTTGCCTCACTATTGCCTTCCCCCCTCCCTCCAAGGCCTAACCCCCTAGTTTCGGACTAGGCTGACATGGCCTCTTGTTAGGTCTGGCTGTGCATCGACTCCTTTAGTGTTTCCCGAACTTTAATGCATTTTAAACAAAAATCAACAGTGCTTCACCTAAAGTAGATCTTTTATTTAAGTTTTCATGCTTAGTTAAGTTTGCTTAAGTTTTTATTTCATTGAGAGAGTTCTGCTGCACATAAGCCACAAGCCTTATAGTGTTCAGTTCATCTCTTCTCCTAAATTACGTTGATATCTGGTGCTTAAAAACTTCAGCACTTTGCTAGATGTGTGTTAGCTTCCACTTGCTTCGTCCCTTTGCTACCTACCGAGCCCCCTCAGTGTCCGCTTTAGAGTGTTCCTTACAACTGCATTCGCTGGTAGGTCAAAATTCCTTTGCATCTTGTTGAAGCAAATCAAGTATCAAGTAAGGGTGGTGGTTGTTTTTTTCACACCCTGTGCACTTTTTCAGCTTGAGTATTGAATATATATACATACAGTTTGACTCCCAGTATCCATGCAGATAATTGTTGAGCAAAAAATTTGATGCACAGAAATTTATATGTGTAAAAGCAATCTTAACTTCATCAAATTTTCCTAAAACTTGAAAATTAAAGCAAATATTATTACAGTAGAAGACCGTTATAACGCCAACCTATATAACGCAATTCTCTATAAAATGCACAACTTTTCAGAAGTAAACAATATGTTTTGAAGTTTAAAAAATCCCTCTGTTTTGCTTTGCAAGCACTAAAATTGTAAGGAAAATCAAATTTTGAAAGTTTCTCATCTTTCCATCTTGATTCAAAGTTTTTAAATTGAAAATTAGTACTCATAGTAAATAGAAAATACCAGATGACTCTTGAAAATGCAGCTGTTATGCAAAGCATAAAGCTAACAGAAGTGCAGGATAATGCACTTTCTTTCAATTGTGAAACATATTTATTTGTGAACAACTAATTGTAATATGGGTGCTTTAATACTCATTGCAGATTAAATTCATTCTGAAGTGCTAATATATATATATATTCTGAATATTAGTTTCAAAATTTGTGAAATGATCTATATAACGCAAAATTCTGTATAACGCAAAAGCTCTGGTCCCAAGGTGTGCGTTATAACGGTCTTCTACTGTATACCAAACTCCATTTCCAATTTTTATCTACAAATGTATGAAAGTTAATAATGAAAACATGGCTTAATAATAGAAGATCAATTTCATTTATCTGAAGCTTGAGTTTGAGACGCCTAGTTAAAAAAAAGACAGACATCGCTTATAATATATAGATCTTGTTGCATGCTTCCAAAAAGAAAAAGGAAAATTACTGCAAATGTCTTGCTGAGCAGCCTGTTTTGAAAGAAGTGCATCAGATCACGTTAATATATATCAAATCACGATAATCATTTTAGAATGCATTGCTAGAAATCAAATTAAGGAAATTTAGGATTTTCATAATGATGATCAGGGATACATTCGGGCCGGATCATTCAATGAACCCACTGTCAGCAACAAATAACTCAAAACCAACTGCAGGCAGTAGGGAGATGAGTCTCAGGAATGTTTCCCCCACATAATAATACATCGGATTGAGGACAGGAGAGGTTTGAAGTCAAATGTTACGTGTGACAGGAATGTAAAAATTCTTGCCCATCCATTCTCTTGAGTTGTTGTGGATGGTGCCTCCCACCTGCAACAGTAATTATTAAGAGCTTGGCACCTCTGTCAATATATCACATATATATCAGATTGCGATAATCGTTTCGGAATGCATTGTCATTCAGGAATGTTTGCAGGTTTTCACTTAAGCCAGCCAGATTTAGCGTTGCGTAAGAACCATCGGACAAAAAGCATCAAAAAAATTTTCTTCTATGATACAACTATAAAACAAATGAGAGAAATTTAGGATTTTCATGATAATGATCGGGGATACATTAGGGCGGTGTCATTCAATAAGCCCTCCATCAGCAGCAATAACTGTCGAAACCAACTGCAGGCAGTAGAGCGATGAATCTGGGGAATGTTAGCCATTGTGTTTACAATAGCAGCAACAGTGTTGTGCAAATGAAGATTGATGTCCCTCTTAACCGCATTCCCCCACATAATAGTCCATTGGATTGAGGACAGGAGAGGTTTGAAAACAAATGATCGGGAAAATTCTCACCCATCCACTCTTTGAGTTGTTGTGGATGGTGCCCCGTCTTGTTGGGAAACATACTGCCACCCACCTGCTTCAGTAATTATTAAGAGCTTGGCACCTCTGTCTCGGTGTAAGCAACGGCTCCGGTACTTTGAGAGAGAAAAATATCTATGTCCTTAAGTACCTTACCATGGTTTTATGCAGCCACTGGTCATCTCCAGACTAGGAATTATGAATAGTAGCCTCTGGTCAATTTTGTGGTTCACCTGCTGATAAAGGTCCAGACTGAGTCTTGTTGGGAAACATGCTGCCTCCCACCTGCTACAGTAATTATTAAGAGCTTGACACCCCTGTCTTTTTGTAAGCAACAGCCCTAGCACCCCAAGAGAGAAAAATGTGTATGTATCAGAGTATCACATCTTTACTATTAACACTCCAAAGATACATAGCTGATGCTTGAAATGTGGTATGCATGACTTTTAGTACCTTACCATGGTTTTATGCAGCCACTGGGCATCTCCAGACTAGGAATTAGGAATAGTAGCCTCTGGTCAGTTTTGTGGTTCACCTCCTGATAAAGCCCCTGACTAGGAATTCTGAATGGTAGCCACTGATGACCAAAGTCGCAGAAAATGGTAGCCACTTTTGCACTTTCGGTCGCCATTGTGAAAAAGTATTTACTCTATAGGTTGTATGTGTATATACAAGGTGCGTCTAAAAAGTTGACATGGGACAAATATAACAACACATGACATGAACGTGAAAACTCTCGCCCATCCATTCTTGAGTTGTTGTGGATGGTGCCGAGTCGTGAAGGGAAACATGCTGCCTCCCACCTCCTACAGTAATTATTAAGAGCTTGACACCCCTGTCTTTTTGTAAGCAACAGCCCTAGCACCTCAACAGAGAAAAATGTATACGTATCAGGGTATCACATCTTCACTACTAACACTTCAAAGATACATAGTTGATGCTTGAAATGTGTTACGCATGATCTTAGATGACTTATGACCTGTTGTTTTACTCAGCCACTGGTCATTTTTGTGGTCATTCTCGTGGTAAAGCTCCAGGCTTCTGAATAGTGGCCACTGGTGACCGAAGTCGTAAAAGACGCACCTTGTATGTAGCGTATCACTTGCAGCTTCAATTTTTCTGACATAATGTTGACTTGTAAATAATATTCTTGTAAATAGATGCTCTTTATTAATATATATTTTGTTAATATTTGTCTCATATTTATTGCAGCAATATTGCTACGGCTTATTGCTTTTTACAGAACAGTCACCCAGTTTGGTGACTTATTGTATGGTTGGTCACATTATGGAATGAGGTGTCACACCAGCTCAGATTCATTCTCTGAGACCCCCTATACTATATCCTTCTTTCACTTGTAATATTTTGTTGCAATATACGACAAATCACTCGATAATTTCCCAAAAATAAACATCACGGAATGAGAACCGTAAAGTGTGTTGGGAAAATTGCGGTTGTAAAGTTAGGAAAAGAAACAATCATGGATTACTGGTGAAAAATATGTTGTGATATGTGCTTCTGCATAAGTTGGAAAACATACTGCCTCCCACCTGCTACAGTAATTATTAAGTGCTTGGCACGCCTGTCTTGTTGTAAGCAACAGCCCTAGCACTTGGAAAGAGAAAAATTTGTGCATCAGTGTATCACATCTTCACTACTAACACTCCAAAGATATATAGCTGATACTTAAATTTAGGCTAAATTTGTTTAACTAAATGGCAGATGCAGAAGCATTGGAGCCAGGAAAATCTGCCTAATGGATATTATGTGCGAAGAACCTTGCAAAAAAAGATTTATTTAGATTACCTGATAATCCATTTTGTAAAGTCAATGTCGATGGATTCAGTCAGTGTCTTTCTACAGAAACATGCAAAATTACCCTTGTTCCGAAATGGAAACAACATTGATTGCATTGAAAAGAAGGATTCGATTACAATTACTGTATAGAATCACAAAAAAAAATACATAAAAAACTAGGAGCTGGCTTTCTAAGGTGTGTTAAAATCATGAGAAATGCTATCCAAAGACTAAAAGTTACGACCTACCAAAGGCTTGCTCCTGGAAATTTTCTAAATTTTAGTTGAAAATTAGTGAGTTTTGTTTTTTTTAGCAATTTAGAATCATGTGATCAAAATTAAAACCCCGGAAAACTTGACAAGCCTAACACATTTTTTGGCTTTGAAAAGAAAAAAAATACAAAAACACGAACGGTATTTTTGTAAAATGCTAGTTTAATTTACAATAATAATTATGCGTATAGACTATTACAGAGCGCTGAATATATAGCTCTGAAAAGACTGAGTTATTAAAATTATTCCTAACCTATCATTGAAAGAATAACACATAAAATATTGCTGTTGCCCGGTAATAGCACTGAAATTAATAAGTGCAACAGCTAATTTAAGCTTACTTTGAAGAGGCTCATGGTTCATTAGAGAAATACAATATCTCAAAGTTAATGCTTTAATACAGTTGATGAAGTTAGTACAGTATGCCTAATACTTTCAGTCAAAAAGTATATAAATAGCGAGTTTTGATTGGGTCTTACACCCTAAAAATATTTAAGTGTTTGAAAATAACTAATACAGTACAATAGTAATATAGTAAAATAATAAGTAAGAGTAAATATTTCAATGCTGAAAATTTAACATTCTGTATGTATTCATTGATTTTATAAAGACTTTCAATTTTACTGCAAATACCATTATTAGGGCTAGTGTGCTTTTAAAAAGGGGCAAATGTTGACCGTCTGACTGGATTACTGAATACAAATACATAAGTGACGACCAGCAACAGGCTCTGGGCCCAGCTAGACTGGTCCTAGTCAATTTACAATCCCCAGTGAAGATCAATGGCCCTCTTAAAACTATCTACTCCGGTGCTCATCACCACCTCTTCCGGTAAGCTGTTACATGGTTCCACTACCCTGCTATAATAGTAATTTTTCCTAATATCCGTGTTTGCCTGAGATTTTAACAGCTTAAAACAATGACCCCTTGTCCTGTTTTCAGTGCTAAACTTCAGCCCCGTAACATCTTTTATTTTAATTAATTAAAACAACTGAATCATGTCCCCTCGGTCTCTTCTTTGCTCAAAACTATACATTTTTAGCCTTCTAAGCCTGGAATCATAGTCTAAATGAGAAAGTCCATTTATTAGCCTTGTAGCCCGCCTTCGAACCCTTTCCAATACATTAATATATTTCTTAAGATAAGGAGAATGAAGTCGTTGATGACTGATCGGATATCCAATTCATCCAAAACATCTCGGTGGGCATGAAGAACAGTCTAGTTGTTCATTCGCTTCTGCCCCATTGTTGATCGTTTTAGGGCGCTAAACGACCGTTCTGCTGTTGCTGTCGAGAACGAAAGAACTAAAACCATTCATGAACTAAAACACTTAACTACATATACTATTTAATGCTGTAGATTTATAATTATCTATTCTTTTAAGCTGATAAAGATTTAAACCATCCAGCATAAAAAGAGAGTTTTTTTCATGAAATCAATAGAAGAAGTAACTTACTCTTTATTCTAAATTATACTTACTTAATCTACCTCAGCTTCTTCTATGTCTTCTACCATCCCGAAATCTTCTTCTAATAGTATGGCTTCAAATGGTATAAGATCATTTTCTGGATCTTATTGCCATGTTTCAATTGGAAATGCAGGAAAAAAAAAGTCAGAGCCAAGTTATGACTTTCATAATTTTACAGTATAAACCCCTATCTTCTCTTGCTTTTGAAAATGTAAAACTTTTTTTCCAAAATCATTAGTATGATAAAACTTTTAAAATATAACACGGGAGACGGACAAAATTGCATCGCAATCATATACACTTAGGTCCTTGTGGAATTCCTGTCAACATTCCTCGTTAATTACAAGAGAGCTGCAAATGTGTCGGTTTTTGTCGCAACACGTTTCATCCCGATGATAGCAATCCATGCTTTTGTGGTTTAGGAATAAATCAAACTATGCTGTGCACAGGGCCGCAGAGAGCCAAGGCTGTTATGTCGCCGGGACCCTCCCGCCCCCTAAAAATAAAAGGGGGGAGGGAGAAAAGAAAAGGGAGAGTCACCCAGTTTTGTGACTTGTTGTATGGTTGGTGACATTATCGGATGAGGTGTCACACATGTCACATCAGCTCAGATTCATTCTCTGAGACCCCCTTTACTATATCATTCTTTCACTGGTAATATTTTGTCGCAATATACCACAAATCACTCCATAATTTCCCAACAAATAAACATCACGGAATGAGAACCGTAAAGAGTGGGGGGGGGGGAATTGTGGTTGTAAAGTTAGGCAAAGAAACAATCATGGATTACTGGAGAAAAATATGTTGTGATATGTGCTTCTGCATAAGTTGGAAAACATACTGCCTCCCACCTGCTACAGTAATTATTAAGTGCTTGGCACACCTGTCTTGTTGTAAGCAACAGCCCTAGCACTTGGAGAGAGAAAAATGTGTATGTATCAGGGTATCACAGCTTCACTAACACTCCAAAGATACATAGCTGATGCTTAAATTTAGGCTTAATTTGTTTAACTAAATGGCAGAAGCATTGGAGCCTGGAAAATCCGCCTAACGGATATTATGTGCGAAGAACCTTGCAAAAAAAAGATTTATTTAGATTACCTGATGATCCATTTTGTAAAGTCAATGTCGATGGATTCAGTCAGTCTACAGAAACATGTAAAAATACCCTTGTTCCGAAATGGAATCAACATTGATTTATACATTGGAAATAAGGATTCGATTACAATTAGTGTATGGAATCATAAAAAGCTAGGAGTTGGCTTTCTTGGGTGCATTAAAATCATGAGAAATGCAATCACGATAGATCGTCTTGACTTTCAGTTTCAGAACTCAACGATAGCTATAATTGCATTTTCAGGACTTCATACTACAAAAAATTGCCCCCCCCCCCCACTTTTGTGCACCAGCCGCCTGTGCCAGGGGTGCAGCATATTTGTCTTTGCATGGCGGGCGCTCAGATACCTAGCCGCGGGCCTATTTGGACCCGCTAAGGGGCAGCTTCTTTGTTTGGATGAGTTCCATGTGAGGGGATCTCATCCTTTAGCGTGACGTAAAAAATTGCGATTCCCCTGAGAGTCAAATATATAAGAAAAACGAAGTTATATTTGGCAAAATTCCCCTTTTACAGCATTTTTTTCCTTGAGATAATTAAAATCAGGAATAGAAAAAAAAAGTACCAAAGAAGGCTTAAAATTCTCTTTTTAGGACGCTAATTTCGTGAAATTTCGCTGGTTGAACCTCTGGTCTTCAGGACCTGATTGTTGTCTCTTATTCACCCATTCTTCCTCAACTTGATCAAACATAGCCTTTTTTTTCGTTCGGACGGCAAATTCTAACAATATACGGTCCCCTATTTCTGAAGTCCGTATCTTCAAAATCTAAAATGTATTTTCTGGGGACAGCCCCCAAACCCTGACTGTTTTCCTAACGCCATCTAAAATTGCTTGAAGATATTTTTAGGGAGCCCCGGAACCCATTACTGACAAAGATAATCTGAATTTAAAGTCTTTAGAGAGGCCACTAGTCCCACCCTCTCTCACCTGGCGTCTTCAAAAACAAACTGAAATTGTGTTTTTCAAACATCAGTATCGAAGAACTTTCGAGGAAGGACCCCCGAATCTCAAAACGTGATCACGGACATCTTAAAATTTCATTTCTAGACGGTTCCGTGGAGCCACCAAACCCTTCCTTCCTTCCTTAAACTAACCTGAATTTGACTTCAATTTCAAAAAAAAAAAAAAAAAAACAGTTCGTGAACGCACAGACACTGAACACTCACCTGCTGTTTGTCCTGTTGTTATCAAACAATGTCTGAAGTACGATTTGGGAACTTCGATTTCTAAAAATTTCCAGAAGAGAAAACACCATGCTTATATAACTTTTCATGACGCTAGGACTTCCTCCTAACGTCACCAGAGCTACTCTTTGATTGTACTTTTCAGTAATTAATGTCGAAAAATATCCAGAAAGATCCACCGAAGCTTCAAATTTTCCTTAACGTCCCCAAGATAGAATAAAAGTGCACTTTTAGAAGCATCCGCTAATGGGCGCTTCCTACCTAAAATTAGCCTAAAATTGACGTAAGATTCGAAAAATATTTCGGTTATAAATTTCTTCACATTTCTTCTATTGCTGCCAAATAGCCAGGATATAAATTTCTTCACATTTCTTCTATTTCTGTCAAATAGCCAAAAATGATGTGTTTTTGAAGCTACAGTGCCGAGAAATTGTGGAGGAAAGCTACCCGCCAAAGACAGTTTGAATTCGTGTTTTAGACTTCAATTTCGAAAACTTTCGGTTGGAGACGACCAAATTTTCCTCCCCCCAGTAACGTCAACAAAGATAACTCAAAATTGCATCATTAAAATTTCAGTTACGAAGAAATTTCGGGAAGAGTCGCGATCCTTCCTAAGCTAAGCTCACAAAAAAATAGTTTCACATTGACTTTAATTTTGGAAGAATTTCTGTAGAAACCCTAACATTACTTTCCCGTAAAGTCTCGAAAAAGCTCCTAAAATTGCGGATTTTGACGTCAATTTTGAAAGTTTTCTCTTATACCTTGAATATCCCCGACTCTTTTGTCCTTGCTACCAAACACCACCAATATGATAAAAACTATTTTTCATACGCCAATTTCGAAAATTTTATGGGGGAGTTCCCCCTCCCCTCCGTTTCCTGCCTTCGTCTTTTCTGTGATGTCACTGAAGGCAGGCTAAAATGCGTTTTTACGACAAGTAACTTATAGAATCCATAACTTCAAAGATATAAACAGAATTTAAGGAGTTTCTTCCCCCGAAACTTTTCTTACTTTTTATAAAATCATTCTTCTGTTTTCTTGTTTTTTCTTTTTCTTTTTTTTTTTTTTTTAAATTAGAACTTTATACAGGAATTTGAAAGAAGCCGGATTCGGACGTTAAGTATCAGTCAAAATATGCAAATTTCTCTTGAATGGCGTCACATTAGGTCTTGTGGATTCCGACGCTCGCATTCCATTTGAAAAGTTTTCCAAGAAATTCGAAATCCAACTTGTAGTGGATTTAGGAGAGTAAAAAAAATTCTGTTTGCAATCAGTACTTACCAGAGGAGTGAATCATATGGTATTCCCCTTCTATCTCTGCAGGGTTTGGTTCAACAACGCTAGCAGTAGTTTCAGTTGACTCCTCATTATCCTTGGGCTCCAATGAAACATCGGAGTCCTTGGATGAGGCAGTTTCCGTGCTAGGCGATTTTAGCTTGTTGGGATCAAGTATGATCTTACACAGACACTTTCCAAAGCCACCAACAAGCAGTTCAAGGTTGGACTTCTTGATGAACTCTGCTGAACCAGAGTCGACCTCAAAGATCCACCTGACATAGTCGTCACCAACGGCCGCCTTTTGCCTTGCCCTTCAGCCACTAGTGTCTAGGTCCGGATTCAAACGAGCAAGTCTTTTCAGTATTTTGTCCTGCTCCAAGGTGTAGATCAGGGTGGCGACAGATCAGGGAAATCAGGGAGATCAGGGAAAAGTCAGGGAACTTTATTAATCAGGGAAAAGTCAGGGAAATATCAGGGAATTTTGAAAAAATAACAAAAAATCAGGGAAAATTGATTTTATGAAGAAAAAAAAAAAAATTTTTTGCTTTAAAAAATTAAGTACTTTAATTCCCTACGCATTTTCTGCCAATTATCTGTTTAAAAAAAAAAAGTAAAATTACTGAGGTGCGATTATACGCTGCCGCATATTTGTGCATCTTTTTCCCTGAACGTCAAAGTATTGAATCTTACTTATTAACCACAGGATAAACTTTCGAAGATTGCTTCTGTGTCTGTTAGGTTGTTTATTTTACCTAGCTTGAATTTTTCTTTTACGCTTTCAATGCTACGTAAAATAAACAACCATACAGGCAAAGAGGAAGCCTTCATTAATGCCTTAGCTCCTTTGCTTTTATTCCATTGTCTCGAAGTAATTAGCGTACTGTAATCACGATTTCAAGAAGAAATCTTTGGTTTTTGAATTAATACTATAAAAGCTTAAAAGTTATTACTTCTTCGCGTTTTTAATTTAATTGCTAAAATTGAACTTTCAATTTAAAAAAACTTTGTTTTTTGCCGTTACACTATTTGTTGTCACAGCAGATTATAAAGGTTTTCTTTTCTTCAGACTTAAGTGATTCTTCAATTTTATAATCATGTTGTATTCTTCTTTTATATATTTTGAAATTAACTAATTGCTTTTTTTTTTCTTTCATATCAAAGTTGTTTATTGCAAAAGCAATCTAAGATTTTTTTTTTTTTTTTTGTTACATACTGAAATCATTTAAAACAGAGTTAACTTATATACTTAAGTAAATATCTTTATTTTTTTATTGTTAAAATGCTGTATTCATTCATTAAAACCTATGTTCTTGATTAGAGAAAAGCTCCCTATGAATGGATGTCAAATGGTTTCATCTGTTTTGCATAAATGTGTCAATTAGTTATATAAGAATAACTACATTACTTCTATTCTTTCACTTGCAACAATTATTATACTGTTTGAAAACTTAGTTCAAAATAATTTCAATTACTTTTTAGTTCTATCATAAATACACATCTGTTTTTAAGAGTAATTTTAATAGTTTCTTAAAATTCTAATGCTAAGTGGTTTCTGGAAGTAAAGTTTTTTTTTTTAAATTTTTTATAATCTTTCCATTGTAGAAAAATTTAATATACTGTTTTGTAGGGGTTTTTTTCCCAAAAAAATTGACTTGATAGGGTTTTTTTTAAAAACCATTTTATTAAAAAAGTAGCATCTTTTAAAAATATATCTTTAGTTCAACAAGTTACACAACTTAAAACGTTTAAAATACTGCAATTTATACAAACATACAATGGATTTCAAGTAGAGCAAAGAAAGAAAACTATTATGTCATTGGTAACGTGAATCAGGGAAATTTGAACTTAATGTCAGGGAAATCAGGGAAAAGTCAGGGAACTTTTTTTCACAGTTCCTGTCGCCACCCTGTAGATGTATCTCGTGTTGAAGGCAATCTTCGCCGGTTTCAGAAGATCTTTAAAGGGCAGCTCTGCAAGTTCAGAGTCACCTAAAGTAATGACCCGATTAAGTTGTCAGAACCCGATTAAGATATTAGGGTGGCCCTAGCCCATATGCTTTTTCGCTGCCTCTGTGTAGTCAACCCTTACAGTTTTAGCCATTGGCGAAAACAGTTTTAGATTTGGTTAACAAAAATAGCCATTTGGGGGCCCTAGACCACGGCTTAGTTGACTTATTCAGCGAGCAGGCCCTGCCTACAGTGCGCAAGTTGAAGCTAGACTGCACCCATTCTGCAGTGAAGTCATAGGCACCCAGCGCACCATTTGACAGACTAACAACTGCGAATTGGGGGTACCTAATCATTGGGGGATATCTACAGGGTTGCCAACTGCTCCACAAAAATAGTGAAACTCCGCAGCTCCGCAAATAAGTTATTTTGCTCCGCATTTTCCAATTGGTCTTTATTCTAACCAGGCATATCAAATACTTTAATAAAATTAAATTACTTATTATACTTTGCTAGTTTATTATGGCAGGCATGCAAATGTGGCAAATTAAAGATGCTTAAACTCGAAGCATGACATAATGTTTAATGCTGTTTTACTAATTTAGAAATAATTACTTTTATGCTAATGCTTAAAATAATCATCAAAGCTCAAAAAGTTGTTTAGATAAGAGGTTTAATTTTTTATGTTGATTTTTATACAAAATACCGAGCTGCTCCGCAAAATTTCAAAATGCTCCTGAAAACCACCACAGATGCTCCTCAAAACGTTACTCCAACGTTGGCAACCTTCATCCTTCGGCATATCTTTTTGTGTGCCATCCTGCTTGTAGAAAATTTATCCGCCGGGTATCCGTCTTTGGTAATGGCCAAATTAATGGCAGAAGTAGTCTGACCGGAAGACTCTAATCCTCTTTACCTCGGCTACAGTTGATGGTGAAGGGGTGAAACACTCCGATAGTTGTTACCCTCTTTGTAAATAGGGTGCCTTGCTGACCTTGTCCTTTGCTCTGCTGGAACTTGACGGCACGTCTGATATTCCTCCGTTGCCGGCTGGTCAGTTTTTTGGGGGGCCAGGTAACTCAAGACTCCACAGTTTATGCTGGAGGTTCCTGAAAAACAACTGTATTAGTTTCATCTACTGACCCCTTTTCAGGAGCATAGACGGGTAGGGGTTACTTAGGGTTGGTAAACTCACTGCCTGGATTGACCCAATTGGAAGAAGGCAACATATAATGTTGTGAACCGGGCCACGAGGTGAACTGTTAGCGAGAACCTTTAACCTCGGATGCCATATTCTCATCGGCACGGTTACCGCAACTTGGATTTGGATTGTATCTCCTAATCAGTCGAGAGCCTTTCGGCCCCACTGACCAGCACCAGTTATGCCACGGAACTTTTGGTGTCCTCTTTTCTCATCTGGGCTTGCGTTTGGGACCGGCAATGGCAGAGTTGAACCAGGAAAAGGACAGATTCCCAAGCGGTACATATGCGTTCAAAGCTCGTTGTTCTATAATACGTTCAGAGCACACCATTCGGGGCATTCAAAGTACGTTCTCTCAGAACGGTCTGAAACGCGTCTACATCAATCGACGTAATACAGCTCGTCGAAATCTGGTGTTGCACAACCTTTTTTGCACCACCTTTGAACGTAGAATACTACGTTATATTTAAGTGCTGGAAAGACGTTTCATTTTACTATTTATAATGCATACAATATACATAATTATTTCAAAATTTTTACTTTTGAAAACATAATGTTTGAAACCCGT
The DNA here is from genome assembly GCF_026930045.1 of Uloborus diversus. Classification (NCBI taxonomy): domain Eukaryota; kingdom Metazoa; phylum Arthropoda; class Arachnida; order Araneae; family Uloboridae; genus Uloborus; species Uloborus diversus. The sequence continues at coordinate 4,747,251 of NC_072732.1, forward strand.
GGACCGGTTGGCGTAGTGGTAAGGTGTTGGCCTTCTGCACCGTGGTCCCGGGTTTTGACCCGAGGTAGCCAGTCCTTGGATTTTCAATATGCTGAAAATCGTCAGTGCCCATGTCACATGATTATGCGATATGTAAAAGATCCCTTGGGTATTCATTTTGCTTTGAATTCCCTCGGCAATATTAAATCCATAGTGCAAGTTCACATCAAAGAGAGCCGAGATGCCTCCATCTGGTGGAAACTGGGCGTCAAACTTACCCGTGCCATTGACATTCGCGCCCTAATGGTTGGCACATGAAAGACTGGATGCCGTATTGGGGGAACGCACTAGGTGTGCTAAAGGGTAAATAGTCTTACGCAGCCCCATTAGAAAGAAGATGTTTGAAACCCTCCAAGTGGGCTTTCCTCACAAAAAATCAGTTTACATCCGACTTTCGCACAGAGGTATGGAAGTTTGCGCTCCCCCGGGGGGGGGGGGATGAAGAGGAATTTCCCTTAGACAAAAAATCCAGTTTAGGTTGGATCCAAATTTGGCAATTCAAAACAGAACAGCAAGTCACTCAAGGCGGAGCATCGGACCACCAGGATTTCAGCAACCAATTTACAGTGGAGTCGATGCAATTAATTCAAGATTTGGACCATAGCGCGAGAACATTGGGAAATTTATCTTTGCATTTTTCAGTAAAGGCAATGGGCTTCTGGAGATAGAGATTGTCTGACTGTCGTTACATACAACCAGCCAGCAACTTTTGAACTAGATGCAAAAAATTGCCTTTACTCGGTCTTTGTGGTAGCATGTATTATTCTGCACCCAAACGTGAGGCACAGCAAGATTTCGACTTTTTTTCTCTTGTGGCCGGACATTCATTGATTAGAATCTTTTACAAGATTCTCCTCTTTTCGTGAGGACAACTGAAGGTCAGTATTTGTTTTTTTTTCCTTTGTTTTTTAGAATAAATGTTTTTACGACGGCAAATGTTGCATATCAGACCCCTATAAAAGATAACAATAGAAGCTTTCATCTAGTTTAAAATCATGCTGATTTTTATTCAAAGTATCTAAATTAAAATAAACATATATCATCAATAAAACGGGTTTTTTTTATGACCATGTGACGATGGTCAAAAAAAAAAACTTACCTCGGAACCATTCCGGTCATCTCTCAGTTGCAAAAATCACTGAAGAGAGACTCACAAATTGAACAATACCGCTAACTATGGCGGCTTGGCCAGAGCGCAAATTTTAACTGGCTTGTAGCTTCTAAAATTATGAAAAAAAGGAAAAAAAATTGAATTCTGAAATTTTTATTCAATTTGTGTTTTTCGCAATCATGAGTTTCGGCAGGACCCTACTCATTGGAATTATTATTTCTAAAAATGGCTCCTGTCCCCTCAAGCCTCCTGTGTAGGTTACGTGTGCATAGTTGTGTGTGTGTAGGCTAGGCTTGTGTGTGTGCATAGACCTGCGTGTATGCATTTAGGCATGAGTGTGTGTGAAAAGGCGCACGAGCACGTATGTGTGTGTGTGTAGGACTTGCACGCCAACGGATTCCGGGGGACAGTGGTCAGGATCAGAGGAGGTCCCTGGTCCAAGCTGTAAAAGGAACCACAGCATCAAGGACGGTCAAATGAAAACAATTAGCAATCGTTATTGCTCAAAAAAAGCTCTTACGGGGTGGCGACAGATCAGGGAAAAAGTCAGGGAACTTTATTGATCAGGGAAATATCAGGGAATTTCGAAAAAATAATAAAAATTCAGGGAAAATTGATCAAATGAAGAATTTTTTTTTTCTTTTTGCTTTGCAAAATTAAATACCCTTTTTTCCCATGCATTTTCCGCCAAATATTTGTTTAAAAAAAGTAAAATTAGTGAGGTGCGATTATACACTGACACATGTTTGTGCATTTTTTTTCCTTAAGGTCAAAGTATTGAATCTTAAGTTATTAACCACAGGATGAGCTGCTGTGTCTGTAAAGTTGTTTATTTTACGTAGTATGAATTTTTCTGCCAGGCGTTCCATGCTACGAAAATAAACAGCCCTACAGGTAAAGAGGAAACCACCATTAAAGACTTTGCTCCATTGCCTTTACTCATTGTCTTGAAGTGGCTAGTGTACTGTAATCACGATTTCAAGAAAAAATGTTTTATTTTAAAATTGATACTGCTAAGAGGTTAAAAGGTATTTTACTTAGCGTTTTCGATTTAATTACTAAAATTGAATGTTAAATGAAAATCAACTTTGTTTTTGCCATCTTATTATTCGCTGTCGCTGTAGATTATATGAAGGTTTTTTTTTTTTTTTTTTTTTTTTTTGACTTTAAAATTATTTTATTTTAAAACCAAGTTATATACTATAAAATTACGCTGCTTGAAAATTCATTTCAAAATTATTTCCAAATAAACATTTTTAGTTTTATCATGATTAGATATGTCTTTAAAAGGGGTTTAATTTCTTAGAATTCTTACGTTAACAGGTTACTGGAAGTAAAGTATTTGATTTAGCTCTCCTACAATATTTTTCCGTAGATAATTTAATGTACTTTTTTTACTAAAAAAAAAGCTTATTTTCAATATATATATTTTTAATTAACAGCTTAAAATGTTTAAACGCTGCATTTTATTTAATATGCAATGGTTTTCAGGTAGGGTAAAGGAAGAAAACCATAATCCATGGTAACGTAAATCAGGGAAATTCAGTAAACTTAATCAGGGAAAAGTCAGGGAACTTTTTTTCGCCGTTCCTGTCGCCACCCTGTCTTAATTTCAGATCAGAATACTCTTCTGTTATTATTTCGAAGTTTTCCCGCATTCATCTTTACGAAGAAAAGAAGGCCAATGAGATTTCTTTCGCAGATCAGCACGAGGAACGATTTTCTTGTACCCTCATCCAGGTACCGCTTAGACACGAAGCGAGAAGACGGTGCAGAATAAAAATTGCCTGGTCTGCTTGTGGCAGGAAACGTTTTATCTGATACGAGCTTAGTTGGTGAAATAGAACCAAAAAAAGTGTGTTCTGTTCTTTGAATTAGTTTCCACGAGCAAGACACGAGTTCAAAAAGAAGTACAGGCGTCCCTCGTTATAACACGGGACTTCTACAGCACGGTTTCGATATGACACGGTACCAAATTTGCGATTATTATAACACGGTTTCCATATTACACGGTACGAAACTTGAATTTAATACTTCATGGTTTTGATATAACACGAAAGTTATGTTTAAAAAAGATGGAATTTCATTTTTGTTTAATACATTCTGTTAATGTTTGATAACTCTAATAAGTTTTTATTTTGTTTTTATGAAACTTGGTTTCGATATAACACGATACATTTTAACCTGATTTTTCTCATGAACATACATACATAATAGTATTAAAAATAAGTACATAATTCCTATCAAAAATAAGTAAAAATGAGTTTAAAAAAAAGTCTCGTATATCACGGTTTCGATGCTACACGGAACGAATTAACCGTGTTATGTGAGGGATGCCTGTACATTAGGACTGGGCGATATACCCATATATCGATGTATAACAGTTACCACGGTAACGATATTTAGATTTCTATACGTCCGATATATCGGTTGAAACAGAATTCGGGACATAATTACATAGAAATTGAAATACTGACTCAAAAGTACATAACTTTTTATAGTTCTGTGTGATGGATTAGGGCTTGAAATTTCAAGAAATTAACTGCATTCTTCAATCAGTTATTTTATTTTTAATTATAGTATAAGGGAAAATGAACAACAGGGCCGCCGAAGGTCAAGGTGGACCCTTTGTCAAATTGGTCTCCGGATCCCATCCCCCTAAAAAGTTTTAAAGAGCGGGGCCCCTCTAAGGACTGCGCCCCTAGTTTCTGACAAGGCTGATATGGCCTCTTGTGGGGCCTGAAAAGTGAATGCGTGTTGGTTAAAAAAGCATCTTAATGCAACAATTAAAAATTAACCAATGGAGGTATCAACACGGTTCGTAATTCTAATTAAACGTAAAAGGTTTGCGAAATATACTGAACAGAAATGTTTGTATTAAAAAAAGAAATGAAAAACGGAGAAAATCTAATGAGATTAAATAAAATACGCCGTCAGCTCAATCATTTCCATCATCCGAGCTGTCGTATCAAAAAGCGCGCAACTCATATCATAACTGAATGAAAATCGTAGCTTTATCTTTGATATTTTTTATTCCGATCATAACACGGTAATCCAATTTTAAAGCGTTATCTCCGGCAACCCTGAAACTGAACTCTTCTTGCCAGACATTACTGTTAATGCGCGGACATAGTGTTTTTTGTGAAAGTTGTACGCATTAACGTTAATGCGCGAACATAGTGTTTTTTGTGAAAGTTGTACGCATTAACGAAGATGGAATTCACAGGGTGGCGACAGATCAGGGAGATCAGGGAGAAGTCAGGGAACTTTATTAATCAGGGAAATATCAGGGAATTTTGAAAAAATAACAAAAAATCAGGGAAAATTGATTTTATGAAGAAAAAAATTTGTTTTGCTTTACAAAATTAACTACTTTAATTCCCTTCGCATTTTCCGCCAATTATCTGTTCAAAACAAAAGTTATTAATGAGGTGCGATTATACACTGCCGCATATTCGTGCATCTTTTTTCCTCAACGTCAAAGTATTGAATCTTACTTATTAACCACAGGATGAACTTCCTAAGATTGCTTCTGTGTCTGTTCGGTTGTTTATTGTATCTAGCTTGAAATAGAGTTAACTTGTGTACTTAAGTAAATATCTTTATTTTCTTTATTGTTGAAATGCTGTATTCATTCATTAAAACCTATGTTCTTGATTAAAGAAAAGCTCCCTATGATGGATGTCAAATGGTTTCATCTGTTTTGCATAAATATGTCAATTAGTTATATAAGAATAACTACATTACTTCTATTCTTTCACAGTTACTTGTTATTCTTGCAACAATATTATTATACTGTTTGAAAATTTAGTTCAAAATAATTTCAATTACTTTTTAGTTCTATCATAAATACACATGTTTTTCAGAGTGATTTTAATAGTTTCTTAAAATTCTCATGTTAAATGGTTTCTGGAAGTTTTTTTTTTTTAATTTTCTATAATCTTTCCATGTAGAAAAATTTAATATACTGTTTTGTAGGGTTTTTTTTTCCAAAAAAATTGACTTGATATGTTTTTTTTTAAAACCATTTTATTAAAAAACAGGGTGGCGACAGATCAGGGAGATCAGGGAAAAGTCAGGGAACTTTATTAATCAGGGAAATATCAGGGAATTTTGAAAAAATAACAAAAAATCAGGGAAAATTGATTTTATGAAGAAAAAAAAATTTTTTTTATTAAGTACTCCAATTCCCTACGCATTTTCCGCCAGTTATCTGTTCAAAAAAAAAGTAAAATTACTGAGGTGCGATTATACACTGCCGCATATTTGTGCATCTTTTTTCCTCAAAGTCAAAGTATTGAATCATGCTTATTAACCACAGGATGAACTTCCTAAGATTGCTTCTGTGTCTGTTAGGTTGTTTATTTTACCTTAGCTAGAAATTTCCTTTTACGCTTTCAATGCTACGTAAAATAAACAACCATACAGGCAAAGAGGAAGCCTTCATTAATGTCTTAGCTCTGTTGCCTTTATTCCATTGTCTCGAAGTAATTAAGTTCTGTAATCACGATTTCAAGAAGAAATCTTTGGTTTTTGAATTAATACTATAAAAACTTAAAAGTTATTACTTCTTTGGGTTTTTAATTTAATTGCTAAAATTGAACTTTCAGTTAAAAAAAACTTTTTTTTGCCGTTATACTATTTGTTGTCACCGCAGATTATAAAGGTTTTCTTTTCTTCAGACTTAAGTATTTTTTAAATTTTATAACCAAGTTGTATTCTTTTGTATATTTTGATATTAACTAATTGCTTTTTTTCCCTTGCATTCAAAGTTGTTTGTTACAAAAGCAATCTAAGATTTTTTTTTCGTTACATACTGAAATCATTTGAAATAGAGTTAACTTGTGAACTTAAGTAAATATCTTTATTTTTTTTTATTGTTAAAATGCTGTATTCATTCATTAAAACCTATGTTCTTGATTAGAGAAAAGCTCCCTACGAATGGATGTCAAATGGTTTCATCTGTTTTGCATAAATCTGTCAATTAGTTATATAAGAACAACTACATTACTTCTATTCTTTCACTATTACTTGTTATTCTTGCAACAATTATTATACTGTTTGAAAACTTAGTTCAAAATAATTTCAATTACTTTTTAGTTCTATCATAAATACACATATGTTTTTAAGAGTAATTTTAATAGTTTCTTAAAATTCTTATGCTAAGTGGTTTCTGGAAGTAAAGTATTTTTTTTTTTTTTAATTTTTCCTATAATCTTTCCATGTATAAAAATTTAATATACTGTGTTGTAGGTTTTTCTTTCCTTCAAAAAAAAAAAAAAAAAATGTCTTTTTTTTAACCATTTTATTAAAAAAGTAGCATCTTTTTAAAATATATCTTTAGTTCAACAACTTTACACAACTTAAAATGTTTAAAATACTGCATTTAATACAAACATACAATGAATTTCAATAGAGCAAAGAAAGAAAACCATTATCCTTGGTAACGTAAATCAGGGAAATTTGGTGAACTTAATCAGGGAAATCAGGGAAAAGTCAGGGAACTTTTTTTCACAGTTCCTGTCGCCACCTGTTTCAGATTTTTTAATTTTCATTATTACCAACAGTTAAGGCAAAGTTACTTCTCGAGTGATAAAATCTATTGTTCGTTTTTAATTACTACATTTTTTTTTTTGCATATTACTTTATTGTATTTCATTTTGTTATGCAAAACTACTGTAGAACCTCAAGTAGTTTAAATCCCTTTTTACTGAATTCCAGCTTAATCAAGACATTTCTTTGAATTTTATGTTGCCTGTTTTTCTATTTCTGTATACAGAGTGAGAAATATTAAACTTTTTCGTAAGACAATGAAAATACTGTACATGTTCTGTTTTCTGTCAACCGTTTGAAAAATCTGTTTATTTCTAAAAAATATACCTTGTGTTTATTCGAGATTTGTGACGTGTTGGTTAGCAGAAAATAATTCACATGAAAGCCTTTTAACTAGATTAGTTTCCTCTGTACAATCTGCATATATTGAAAAAATCAGACGTGACAGGACTTGGTCAAGATAATTTGAGTTATTTATTAACCAGTTAAAGAAAAAAAGTTAAATACATTTATTTAAAATCCTTGAAGTATTTAAGAAATACTATTAAAATACCGTTATAAATTTACCTTTAAGAGTTAAGAAAAACTAATAAAGTTCTAAATCCTTTTTTTATATTCATTGTCTGTGGTGAAGAACAAATAAAAAAGAAGTTTAAATTGCGAAAGTATTTAAATTAATTTTTTTTTAAACTTCTCAGACAATTTTAAAAAACCCATAAGTGGGCTAAATAATGGTTTTTTTAAATGGGTTTTTTCAAAAAAATCCATTGGGTCCAACCCAATTGGGTCAAATTCGGCCAACCCTGGAGGAGGTCCTTGGTCCGAGCTGTAAAAGGAACCACAACATCAAGGACGGTCAAATGAAAACAATTAGCAATCGTTATTGCTCAAAAAAAAAAAAAAAAAAAAGCTCTTAATTTCAGATCAGAATACTCTTCTGTTATTATTTCGAAGTTTTCCCGCATTCATCTTTACAAAGAAAAGAAGGCCAATGAGATTTCTTTCGCAGATCAGCACGAGGAACGATTTTCTTGTACCCTCATCCAGGTCCCGCTTAGACACGAAGCGAGAAGACAGTGGAGAATAAAAATTACCTGGTCTGCTTGTGGCAGGAAACTTTTTATCTGATACGAGCTTAGTTGGTGAAATAGAACCAAAAAAAGTGTGTTCTGTTCTTTGAATTAGTTTCCTATTCCGACCAAGACACGAGTTCAAAAAGAACATGGTTGCCACACTTCCGCCCAAGGGACGGAATTCCGTCTTTTCAAAAATTTCGGACATCGGATTTTTTTTTTCCATGTTCAAAATCATTTTTATAGAGGAAACAAATCTTTACTTTTGAATCTCTCACTCTCAAAAAAGGTCTTATTCTTCTGAGGACAAAAAACTGGCCCATGTGCTAAAATTAAAAAGATAAGCTGTTTTTTTTTTCCAAAAAATAATTAAATAAGACACTCAATCTGTTGATTCCAAGCATTCTTATCTTAATCTGAAAAATTTTATTAAAGTTTTTATCACAATGCATCTTATAGCCAAGAATCTCATACCTGAATTTTTTTTAATTACTATTTTTTGTATGAAATATGAACTATTTATGTAACATGAACTATAAAATCTGAAACTTTTTTTCTGCAGTAGCAAATAGTAAGTTTTTTTAGTGTATTTTATAATTTTTACTTAATCTTACAATTTGATTTTCCTATGTAGTTACAGCATCAAAAATTAGCATTATATATGTCTAAAACATCAAACTAAGCGCTAACATTTTGGTGTCGCTAAATGGAGCCACGCTTTTCAGTCCTGGCCAATTTTTCGAGTGGCACCCATGAAAAAGAAGTACAGGCGTCCTTCGTATAACACGGCACTTCTACAGCATGGTTTCGATATGACACGGTACCAAATTTGCGATTATTATAACACGGTTTCCATATTACATGGTACGAAACTTAAGTTTAATACTTCATGGTTTTGATATAACACGAAAGTTATGTTTAAAAAAGATGGAATTTCATTTTTGCTTAATACATTCTGTTAATGTTTGATAACTCTAATTAAGTTTTTAATTTTTTTTATGAAACTTGGTTTCGATACAACACGGTATAACACGATACATTTTAACCTGATTTTTCTCAAGAACATACATACATAATACAGTCGAGTCCCGACTTACACGAGGGATGCGTTCCAAGACCCCTCGCGTAAGTCGAAATTTCGCGTTGTGGAAAAGGGTATGTGTAAAAACTTTTATAAACATTCCCAATTATTTAATACACTTCTAGATACCACTTCAAACTGTTAAAAACTGTTTCTGAACTATACATTACTGTTTCTTACTTAAAAAACTGAATTTTTATTCATATTTTAAATTAAAAAAACTGTTTTACTCAACATAAAATACTGCTACGATGCACAAAAAAAAAAAAAAAAAAAAAAAAAAAAAAAAAAAATCAGCGTGAAAGAAAGACAAAAAATAAACCAGTACGGTACGTACAGTTTGTAGTAAGAAAAACAAATGCTCGATGGTTTTACTGTACAGAAGATCCAGTAATGATATTCGTAATTTAAAAAGATGAAGATGATTATGATTTATGCTTCGTGATCAAACCGTTACTCATATGTTTTTTAAATACACAATACAGTTGCTTCACTAGTTCTTTTATAACGTTTCTACATGGCAACACTCCTCTTCCTGGTTTCATAAGATTCACAATACAAGAGCAGCTTCCATTTTCAAAATTTTGGGTGAAATTTTACGAATTTCCTTTTCTTCACTTTTAATTGTACATATGGACGATTCACTCTCAGTGATGCTAAAGGGATAAAGGTCCATTCACGAAAAAAAAAATAGTCGATAACAAAGCCGATACTTACAAACCACTATTCCATTCCGAGCATTTTCGTGTTGCGGACGAGAAATTCGTGTTATGTCTAAAATTCTTTACTGGTGAAAAAATTCGCGTTATAGCCATTTCGCGTAACTCGGATCGCGTTGTAGCGGGAGTCGACTGTAGTATTAAAAATTAATACATAATTAGTATCAAAAATAGGTAAAAATGAGTTTTAAAAAAAGTCTTGTATATTACGGTTTCGATGCTACACGGAACTAGGTAATTAACCGTGTTATATGGGGGATGCCTGTACATAAAAGCTGTGGCTCTTGCAAGGAAGTACTGCTAAGCAGACTCAGCTCGCTGGCTCAGTTTCAAGTTGTTAGACGCATTCTTTAAACATGAAGTCATGGCTGACCAGAACGATTGATATTTGGTATTCTTCCGACACCGACTGCAGGCCCTGTTTGGCAGTCTATGACAGCACTTTGTTCTACTTTCATCAATCTGACTGTGACACTGTCCTCAGGAATCAAAGTCATCCTATATTTCCTACAAATCTTATAGGATGGTTTTTGTCCCTTTTTGAAAAATACCATATATATTTCCTATAAATCCTATATTTTCAATAAAAATCCCATATTTTTGGCATCACATAGGAATTCTTTCTTTATTTCTCTGCATCCTTGCCAAGTTTCTCTTGAGAAAAGAGGATATGCAAAAACAATGTTTTGATTGAAAATATTCCACTGTGTTAAGGTTTTTGAGCAATCGGTGGCTTTTTGTGGTTCCAGCATGTGAACGGATGTTACAATTGTTGCCGGCTTTGAAGGAATACTTCCCAGGGGATTTTCCTAAGTAAAAAAGTTCATTGTTGAGGCTTGATAGGTATGCATAACGCAAGCATAAAGAAAGTGTTAGCAAGTCCTTTACTGCAATCCAACTCGACTTTTCTGATAAGCGTCTGGTCATTAGAGGATATACAAAAAACTCTTCATCAAAAGAACTCTAATACACCTTTTTTCATAACAAGTTGTGTGATCTTTTATTGAAAATTATGCAGCACTTCATCAAAGAAGAAGGGAACTGCGCTTGAGGTAGCTTGGTAGGAAATTGCTTGAGGTAGATCCAATAAAAAAATTGTGTACCCTTTAAAACCATTAATGAGGGGGAACAATGCTCGAAAAGCATAGCGTGCAATGGAAAACAAAAGATGTGTTTTTCCTCAATGCCAAACACTTTTACGAGGGCAAGGTGAAAAGTTCTCGGCCTGACAATGAAAGATTGCTATTTTCAGTTTAAAATTGATTTTATTTTTACTTCCTTTTACCAAAAAAGGAAGTATTGTATTCGCGAAAAAATTTTCACTCAAAAATCGGCCTTAATTTCCACTTTTCTCACCCCCGAATGAATGTTGAGTTTTTTTTTCGACCCAACCACACCTATACCTAGGAACCTACAGACACCCGAAATATCCATTTTGACCACCCCCGAGTTAATTACAACGAATTTTCTCGTGACGTCTGTATGTACGTGCGTATGTGTGTATGTATCTCGCATAACTCAAAAATGGTATGTCCTAGAAAGTTGAAATTTGGTACGAAGACTCCTAGTGGGGCCTAGTTGTGCACCTTCTGTTTTGGTTGCATTTGGATGTTCCTAAGGGGGTCTTTTGCCCCTTTTTGGGTGGAAATCGTTGTTAATTTCGATGTAATCTCAAGTGGTGTTATAATTCGGCGGACACTTGGCGATATGTTGCCAGTCTTTTGGTCGCCAAGTTTTGTTGCCAACTTGGCGACAAATCTGGCGATTTTTTTTTTAAATTTTAAATTTGGTTTTGATTTGGCGACTGTTGGTGATATTTAGAGAGTAAACAATTGAATCACATTAAAATTGCCAATAATGGAGAAATGACATTAAATTGGAGTAAAAGGAAGTCACGTGATGCACACATCAGCTCGTTCTACATTATATCCCTTGAGTTGAACTAACAATCCAGCGTTTCCATCCTGGTAAAAGATTGGTTTTTTCTTCTTCAAGTCATGCCTCTTCTCCAGAATTTCGGCATCCAGCTGGTCAAGAAGGTTAGAGTAATATTTGCCTGTAATTGCTTTGCCCTTCTCCAGGTAATCAATTAACTGGATCCCTTTCGCACCCCAAAACATGTTGCTCAAATCCTTTTCAACAGATGGATCAACTTCTCTCCTTTCTTCGCTGAACACCGACTTCTACCCACTCTTTTGATTGTTGTTTCGTTTCTGGAATGTAGAAGTGAACTCGTAAAAATGCTTTGATCTCGACTGGAAACACAATCCAAAGATTGCCGCGAAAATCTGATTTTAACCAGCATTCAGCAAACGCTGCACCCATCTTGCGCCTAGCTTTCGCGCCCCCAATTCTTCGTACAAGGTGTGTTTCACACCCTTTCTTCCAATATCTCCACGACTTGCTGCTCAGAAGGAGTCAAACAGTTTTATTTAATTTTTTGCCAAATCATTTTCAATTTAAATTACAATCAAGTTCTTTCCCATAATATTACCAACATTTTTATTTATTTTTTGTGTGTGAGAAATTTGAATTTTCATATGACAATAAAGAATCAATAAGGTATGTATATGTACGACAATATATGTTTTTTGCATCAGTAGCGCCCGATGGTAACTTGTATGATGTGTATGCAAATTTTAATCTTTTTTTTTATTGTCCTATAAATCCTATATTTTTTCAAAATGTATCCTATGTTTTTTTCAAAAAATGTCCTATATTTTGTGAATTGTTCGCTTTGATCCCTGTGTCCGTTGCATTAAGAAAGCCGAAAATGGTGTGATTCCGATATAATTGCAGCACGAGGAGACGCAAATACTTAACTACAGTACCCGCCACTAGTTATTAGCTAATAAAATCACTGGATTACAAAATCAGCCGTTTTTTAAAATCAAATCTGGAAGAACAGAATCATTGCAGTACCAAAACATGTTAAAACCATCCTTTAATAAAATCACTATCGCCGTTTTATAAAATCAAAATTTTGGACATCCTACGTAAAAAATTGATAAAAAAGCACCAAGAAGTGAAGGAATCGGTCTGAGAAGATGAGAAAATCTCAGCGCTAAATTTGTCTCTTCAATGGATGCCAGAAAAGCGCTTGATGCTATATGATGCACTTTAGAGCAAAGAAGAAAATATAATGTTGAACGTTACAAAACATGTAGTAAACTCTCAAACGATATTGAATCTTTACCCTCCAAGTCTGTTAACCAAACCGCAACACGCCAATATTTTAAGACCTTTGTGTAAAAAAAAACCCCTCATATTTAGTTTAAATGACAACTGTATTTTAAAATACTTAAAACAAAAATTAAGTTACGTACTTCATTTCGTTTCTTAAACTTCGAAACCTTACTTTTTTTTAAATGTAAGTATGTCGGTTTATAAAATCAGCCGTTTTATAAAATCAAATGTCTGAGAACGAATGTGATTTTAATAAGCGGCGGTCATTGTATCTGCCGCTAGGTTTAAAGACAAACGAATCGATCTTTTCAAAAAGGACATAAGTCACATTTTTTGGGAAAATACACCTTGTATTTTTCTTAAGATAATGAATTCATGAATACGGACTTCACTAATTATTTTTGTCACTTCATTATATTATTTTTTTATTATTATAAATCAGTTTGAAACAGATCTGTTTATCTTGATGTACATATTCATCACGCTAAACGAGTCTTTCAGGATATTTATCGCAGAAAAGTCATAGTTCCAAATTTTAAAAACTTTTAAAATTAATTTCAGTGACGAAATGAAACGTAATTTAAGGTCAGGTAATGATCCTACAAATGGTTAGAAAAGTCATAAAAATTTTCGTAGAATTTAGTTCATTTCTGAATGAAAATCATCACTTTTTATTGATTCCTAAAAAGCTGCATTAGTCGGACTTATGCCCTTTCTGAAATAATCAATTCAAATTGTTTTTCTTGTTTCGAAGCTTTGACTACACACGTCAAGTGATGTTCTACTAAGACGGAAGATTTTCTTGGAACGACAATCCGCAGCTTCCTGGTAAAATTGTTTTTCAACTGAATATGCTTGTTTACAAAAAAAAGCTTTACTTTTTCGGGGCACAAGACGATTCTAAAGAAGTACATTTTCGCTATAGCACTGACGGACACAACTGGTCAAACATCGTACCATTTCACTACGGAGGAAGGACTACATTAAAACATTTTACTACAAGATAAAACCCACATTAGATTAAATGGGAAATCCAAATTGACACCTGAACTAGATTAAACTAGCGGGATTAACAATTAAAGGTACATCCGAAGGTGTTAGGGCTGCTATTCTTTGAATAATTTGACATTAACAGAAAATTAAATTTTCCATAAAAACCTCACATTGTTCACCTTCTTTCTCAGTAACTTTTGCATCGATAGCATTAAGAAGCTCATTATCCGCCACTTTGAGACAGTGAATTTTATCGATTAATTGATTGCATGACACTTTTAAATTACTAATATTAGTTTCATTTGCCTAAAGTAACGTCTATTCTTTTAACAAACTTAACGGCACTGTATTTAAGCGCTTTAAGCTTATTTTTTTCATCTTATCAGCATCCATACTAATTGACATACAAATTGAAAACAAGTAACTCGCCTAAATTTATTATTAACGTTACAGTCGGATCCCGCTACAACGCGATCCGACTTGCGCGAAATGGCTATAACACGATTTTTTCACGAATAATGAATTTTTTATTGCTGAAGCAAATTACTCTCTTGCAACATGAAATTTTTTGGAAAAGAGCAGCGGAACATTAGAATGGGCTTGGTTTGACTCTAAATATTGGTTTCGTGAATAGACTTTCATCCCTTTAGCATCACTGAAAGCGGAAGTTCACACATTGTATTAGTCTAAACAACTCTTTGCTTTAGTTTATACAATTTCCGCTCCGATTCTAAAAGGTTTTTTTTTCCCCTTCTTATGAACTTTGATAAAACAGAATGTTTCCCAAACAAGGACTTTCATCTCAAGTTAGCAAAAGTGGGAAGAAAAACAAAAAGTTTCTGACAATGCAGGAAAGGGTAAAGACTCTCGATGCTTAAACAATTATCAAGTGCCTCGAAGGTAGCACGACAATTAGGTATGAGTTAATCTTCTATACGTACAGTTAAAGTTGAAGAAAAGAATATCCGCAAAAGTTCAGAACTTAGTTTTAATAATGAAGCTCGCAGAGTGGTGTCTGAGCAAAATACAAACATCATGAAAATGGAAGCCAGGCCAGAAATAGTGGTGTTCCCACACAGCATAAACTTCATAAATTTTAAAATTATAATTAAAATAACGATAGCTACTGTTCAGTGCTATTATAATGCAGTAATGTTCTTTCTGTAAGTACCCTACTGTTAAAGTACATGTATCTTATTGATCATTGATTTTGTGCTTCATAACAGAGTAATGTTAAATAGTAACTTTTTTCTAAAATACAGTAAAAAGTCAGTTCCTTATAAAACATGCGGTAATATGTAGCTAAGAAATGGTTTGAAACAATTTGAGGGGTGTTAACACATGTCTGAAATAATTGGATATGCTTATAAAAAAATTCTAAACATACGTTGTTTTACAACGCGAAATTCCGACTTATGCGAGGGGTCTTGGAACGCATCCCTCGCGTAAGTCGGGACTCGACTGTATATCCAATGGTAGGAAAGTGCAACAATTTACGAAAAGATCAAAAAAATGTTACTATTCAACGAATCAAACTGTCTATTGATGACTCGATGTCCTACTGCCTATTCTAACTATAAAATGGCTAAGTGCCAGTGGCGCAGCTAGGGGGGCCAAAAAAAAAACATTGGTTTTAACATAAATTCAAAGTGTAATACATTAGTTTATGGGTATGAAAGGGCTATTTTGATCCAAAAGAAAAAAACCTTCCAGAAGGTATTTCTAGCTGTGCTAAGTGCAGTACCTTGCTGCTGATGCACCATAAAAAAAAATGCTAGGCAATTATCTAAAAAATAAATCAACTTTATTTCAACTATACGTGTACAATTGTAAGGGCTTCCAAAGTCCCCTTGCTAACAAAACTGCCACGAGACGACAAACATCAAAGCTGTCGAAGCTACGATACAAAAAAATAAATAACTAAAGTAAACCAACGCCTCCTAAA
This sequence comes from Uloborus diversus, assembly GCF_026930045.1. NCBI lineage: Eukaryota > Metazoa > Arthropoda > Arachnida > Araneae > Uloboridae > Uloborus > Uloborus diversus. Next base: position 4,762,951 of record NC_072732.1, read on the forward strand.
TACTTATCACATTTGCCTCAAAAAGTAAACCTCCGCCGGTACACTTTCAACGCTACCTGGCGGCAATACAAGGATAGCGTTGCTATGACGATGGAGCCAAACAATTCAAATCCAATTGCTTATTGGATAATTCCAAAATTTAAATTTAGAAGTTAACCAATTGCTTAACTCCGCTATATTAATTTCTAATACCTTCGACCTTCCACAGATAAAAGAATCAAGAGTACCGTAATTTGCTTATTGGGATCATTTTGCTCTATGTTAAAAGCGAGAAAGCGACTCTGGCATTTAGTTTTTAGTATTTAAAAGGCGTTGATTAAACCGACAGTTAAGTCAATGGCGGTCGATTTGCATAAATGAAAAGTGCTCTCTTGCTCACAGGCAAATGTAAGGATTTGCATGGATATTTCCCACAAGTGCGTGAGATAAAAAAAGTTCGTACGCCTCCTGAAAATCCTGGAAAACTCCTGAAATTTTTTTTTCTTCTAAGGGCCCTTAAAACTCCTGAGTTTTTGTTTAAACCTCCTGATTTTTCTCCTCTCCTCCTGAAAATAATTTACAACAACAATCGCTAATTTTAATTCCGTGTCATCTCCATTTAAGCAGCCATATTGAATCGCTGGCAACCAATCAAAATTCTCATATTATACAGAGCACCCAGTGCTTTTCGCAAAGACATGGGGAGTGTTCGAACCGACTGACCTGTTACTCTGTTCAAACATGCCCATTACGGTTACTGATTGTAACTGCCACTAGAGAACGAACTAAGAGCATGTGCTAGTTTTTGTGTTAACAGCAACAGCTATTAAGCATATTTTCTATATTGCTAATTAGTAGTGCTATTGCTATTTTGTAGTATATTTAGTACTGATGATATGCCGATATATATATGTAATAATTTGTATATTCCTTTTATTTTCAAATATTTTGAATCCAATTTTTAATTCCTGTTTTTTGATTGAATAGTGTGTGAAAAAAAAAAAAACTAATCGATTAAAAATTTGACAGCAAAGTAGATTAAATGTTACTGAAACTAATTTTCTTGTAAAAACCGCTCGTGTTATTACTCCTGAAAATTTTGCTTTTGACTCCTGAAAACTCCTGAAATTCATTTTGTCTGGAAGAGTAAGAACTTTGCTATTACTGGTCGACAAAATCTGCGCAAGTACCAGGAACACCGTTCGAGTCCTTTGAAGAGCTAAACTGAAAAAGTAAAGATCTACGAAATCAGGTACCTGTTGAAGCAGTATTGCCAGATTGGGGAAAATTTCCCCATTTTGGGGAAATCTGGTGCTTTCTGGGGAAATGGGTTTTGAGGGGAATTCTTTGGGGAAAAATTTTTTTCTTGGGGGGAAAAAAACCTCAAGGAAAAAAGAATTTTTTTCGTATTTAAATTCGCATCAAGAAGTAGTAGTTACATTGTTTGTATCAAACAGCATTGGTTTAGCTTTGCTCAACTTTATGGAATTCGCATTATGTGGAATATTATGCTACGGAATTCGCATTAATGTTCTGTATGAGTAACTAGTTGATACGTGAAACGGGTAAAAAATAAGTGTGATGAAGAATGTTCTTGGATAAAAATCATAGTTTAAATGTACACACAGAAGCTGAGTAGTAAATGCAAGTAGAAAAAAAAATATTTGGCTATTTCTTATCTTTCGGTCAGGCGCTTGTATTTATGACAAGTGGCACCCGCATGGCTTTGCCCGTACTAGGAAATTAAAAGGCCTTTTGGTTCCCCTGTATATTTACAAATAATGCATGATGAATTTCTCGCCAATTGGCTTGCCCACGTTACGGTCCCACGTTATGATAGCTTGGTAATTTACTCGTCCATCTTATGATCATTTTGCTCGGGAAAATTTTCTTAAAATTGGAATAGAAAAGGAACAAAATCGAATTTTCGAAAAATCGCTTAAAGGTGCACACCCCCATGCTACAAACTAATAATTTGCCAAATTTCATGAAAATCGGCCGAACGGTCTAGGCGCTGTGCGGTCTAGGAGCTATGCGCGTCCCAGAGATCCTGACAGATTGAGAGATATCCAGAGATACTTTCAGCTTTATTATTAGTACAGATAAAGAAAGATAAAGATAAAGAAGACAAAAAAAAAAAAAAAAAAAAAAGCGAAAATGGGAAGAAAAAAAAGTTGGGGAATTTTATAAGAATATTTGGCTATTTGGGGGGGGGGATTTTTTCATGAGACAAAAATATTGGAGGAAGTCGATTCATTTTCTGAAAATGTTAGTGGAAAAATAATTTTTGAATTTGGGGAATTCTGGTAGAAATCATCGCTTTTTGGGGAAAAATGGGAAGGGAATTGGGGAAATTTGGATCCGACCATCTGGCAACACTGTGTTGAAGGGATGATAAGTGCGGTTGGTATAAGCCAATGCACTGCAGAAAAATGTGATAAATCCAAAAGAAAATATTGCTTCCTCTAATAATCTAACTGGTGCTTTGAAACAGACAACCACAAGAGGCTCTGACAAACTTTTCAGACAGAAACTTCCCTAGAAGGTAGTGGGAAGTAATTAAAATGGTAACAAAAGCAATTTACTCCTTAATGTTCTATTGCAGAGAATGTTTCGAAGGAATGTTACCCGGACGCGTGTACCCCGGAAAAAGTGAGACTAAATTATCTATTTACTGTTTGTAAATGTGTTCCTGGCTTTGTTATTTCGTCGGTCGGGGTAAGTTGGGTGGAATGGGTCAGCGCTGCATTTATGCTGAAATAAAATGCGAAAAATTATTTCTAGCCTAACCAGAAGCAGCTTTACACTCTTACTCCTGTATCCTACATCTACCAAGCTATCTAGAAAAATTTTTTTCGCGTTCTGTATAAGCATTAATGAAGCGCTGACCCATTCCTTCCAACTCTCCCTCAATTTTAACGGAGATTTCATTAAAGAGTAAATCATAGTCTTGATTATATTGTAACGGATCCGGTGCGACTTCCAACTTTCTTGAAAGGACGACACAGTTCTTGATTAAGAATACAGGAGCTTTATTTACACTATGTACAGGGAAGAGCGTCAACAACTGCTAAATTAATCATCAGCAATTAAGCAAATATCAATCAACACCGTAAACTCAAGGGTTACACACGTATTTACTTCCAAATACGAAAAACAACACAGCGAAATGCCTCGCTATAAACAGAGCTAATACACTCTCAGTACAAATTCTCAATCGAAACTAAACTTTTTATCATTACATGCGTAACGGCATTTTTAACATCGAAAAGTTTCCTCTCAACTATTCCAGAAAATGCTACACCGTTCTACACTTTCTTATTTCATTCACAAATATTATCAATAAAAAAAAATTGGGGGATCGTATACTTCAGCCAAATGTACGGGGGCTGTATATTCATTACAAGAAACTATTTACAGGTTACGTTGCTACAATAATTACTATTTACAGAATTTGTAACAATATTTCCGCCGTAGATGACATTTTTTGAAGAAACAGTTCCATTACCCTGACGGCAATACCTTCCGTATCAAAGTCTACGCTTGGGTTGTTGATGTGAGGAAAAAAAAATTGAGATCCGTATCCGCGGATCTTGACACTAATGATCCGGATCCGTATCCTTATCCGCGGATATACTTTTTTAACGATCCGGCACATCACTCATTGGAAGTATACATCTAGGACTAACGTTTGCGAAAATAAAGGTCTTGCAGGTTAAAACAGAACACCCTATTGTACTGTTTGACCGTGGATTGTATGTCATTTGGCAATCTGCCAAGTAAAGACGATTCCATCTGAATGAATGTAGCAGGGGAGAAGGGAAAATAACGATGGGATTTTGATGCACGCGTTTTATAATGTCACTAGTGCCTTATTCATTTATTACATTTTCAAAAATAAAACAGAGGGACAAAAATAGTTACCATGGAAAGAAACAACAAAAAGAAAATAAAATATTTTCATTTCGTTCAGGAACGTGAAAGCAAAATGGTAAGCTCAAAATTTCGTTGCGAATAAATCAATCAATTCATTTTTGCCGTAAGAATATGGATCGAATATACTTTAGATTTAAAATATGCTGCTGTGAGCAAATTTTCATTTTTACAAAACTAAGGCTAAATAATAGAGAAGCAAAAGTGCACATCTGAAACAAACCAACTAACACCCCTATAAACTAATAGATACGTCCATTTCCGCCTATAAACCGGATATTAGCCTTTCCATGTAATTGATGGTCAGACAGTATAAATGCATAATAGAACAGGTTGTAGAAACGTCTTCGTACTAGGGCTATGCTGCTGTGCTTAGCACAAAAGTCGTATCTGTACTTTTCATCAGAATTGAGTTATAGTCACTAAGTGATTCTTTGTCACATATTTTATCAAAGTACAATGTTTTATGGCCATTTGTGAATGGGAGTTTTTTTTTTTTTTAAATCTGAAAATGTTGCATCGGTATCAACACATGGCTGCACACAATTTGAAACGGAGATTATTTTGAACCCAGATGCAGGTACGATTTTTGCGCTTAGTAGGATGGACGGGGGGACGCGGTGGCCTGATCGGTAAGGCGTCGAACTTGTGAGGGTCCCGGGTTCCATCCTCGCCGGTCGAAGATCCACCGTCTTCATTAATGGTGCCTGGGGGACGTTAAACATGCTCGTGGTCACAAAGTCCTCCAAGGTTCCATCCAACTGGTTAAGCCACAAATAGTGGCAGGTACGGGGGACTTTGGGGTGAAAAGTATCTATGGCAGCAGTTGAAAAGACAATTTAAGCATTTAACGAGTGATGACCAATTTAAGGAGGAGTACTGGTCACGAGGGTCTAAATGGTTTAGTTCTGTCTAAGGCCTCTATATATACAGCGACTCTAGTTCTGTCTGCGTGATATCACTGTGATCACTGATATCACTGTGTGTTCCACACAGTGATATCAAAAACTTTGATTTGTGAATACAGTGCCCGCCGCTTATTAAAATCACATTTGTTCGGGGGACACTTGATTTTATAAAGCGGCTGATTTTATTATCCGGCATTCAAAAAAAGAAAGGTTTTGAAGTTTAAATAGTGTAAAAATGAATTGAATTACTTCATGCATTTCTGTTTTAAGTATTCCAAAATAGAGTTATCTTTTTTAACTAAACATGAGGTTTTATATATATACTAGCAGTACCCGCACGGCGAAGCCCGTGCTAAGAATTTAAAGGAAATCCGTTGAATTTGAAAAAAAAATCCACGATCCTTTCCATCCCTTCTGATGTGAAATGATCATTTTACTTCAACTAAAATACCTACACACATTTTCAAAAACCTATTAGAGTCTCTTTGGAATTTAAAGCTATTCGCCAAAACACATAAAAAGATCAACATTAGCTTTAAAACTCAAAATAATCCTTCAACTGTATAGGTCATCGCTTAACGCGCCAAGCAACCACGCTACTGTAACCCTACCTTTTAGCGAGTGAAGTGGTTTTTCTTCCGCAATTTAAAGTGTTTCGCCATATAAACACTGCTGTTATAAAAACGTTACAAAGAACAATCACAATTGAATAATATGACAAATGAAGTTATTTACTTAGATAAGTAACTATCTTCAACTATAAGAACAAAAACAAAGGTTGTAGAAATAAGGAAGACAAAACCCAATAGAAAAATCGTACAAAATCAAACTATGTACTTGAATACCAAAAAAACAAACCGCATTCAAAAATCAGTTAGCTGACCACAACAGTCCCACAATAGCGTCTCGACACTGTTGGCCAACGCTCTCTCGAGTTAACTTACCCCACCATCATATATATATATATATATATATATATATATATATATATATATATATATATATATATATATATATATATATATATATATATATATATAATTATTTGCACAAGAACATTAAAATGTAGGTGTCTTGTTGTTTGCTTAGCAGAATTGGGAGAGCCAAGATTCAATATCGTTTGAGAGTTTACAAAGTGTTTTGTAACGTTCGACATATTTTCCTCTTTGTTCTAAAGTGCATCGTACATTATCAAGCGCTTTTTTGGCATCTATTGAAAATTAAGAGGCAAATTTGACTTCGAGATTTCCTCATTTTCTGAAACCGATTCCTTCACTTCTTGGTGCTTCTTTAAAAAAAATTTACATGATATCCAAAAGTTTGATTTTATAAAACGGCGATAGTGATTTTATTAAAAGATGGTTTTAACATGTTTTGATAATGCAATGATTCTGTTCTTCCAGATTTGATTTTAAAAAGCGGCTGATTTTATAATCCAGTGATTTTATTATTGGCGGATACTGTAAATGAAAAAATGTTGAAAAATAGGAGATATTTTTAAACTTTTTCTACGTAAATTTAAGTGAATTATTAACACTTTCGTAAGTGAAGCACTTCAGTATTTCTTTTTTCTAATTAAGACGATATGTTAATCATGTAACTCATGCGTGAACTCTGAAGTTATTTATCCCTTTTTAAAATTCTGAGTGTTTTCTCAGAATCACAAATAGGAGTGTAATGGTATTTTACAATAAGAAACAATGATTAGCGATCATCAATAATTAAAATGATCTACAATTATGTGTATTTAATTAGCAATTTAATGACAAATAGTTAATGATAAATAGTCTCTTTGGGGTAAGAACCAAATAGTGGTAGGTACGGGGGACTCTGGAGTTAAAAGTGAAAAAAAAGGTATGATTGGTTCCAGCAGACACAGCATAAACAACATATTTAAATTGCTACGGAAAACGCTGCACATATTCCCCCCAATAAGAGCTTTATCGTTCTTTTAAGATAAGCTGTAATTAGTGCGAAGAAAATACTATTCCTTTCTCTGTTAGATTTTGCCGACCCACACGAATACGGTTATCATCTTATGCCTAAAAGTATGTATTATGTTTTGAAGCATGGTGCTGATGCTCTCAATCAACTCAAACAATTGTTCTGTTTTCAGAGAAGACAGCTAACCCGCAATAAGTCTTCGCAGCATCAAACATTACAGTTTTCACGAGTGTATTGTAATAGATGCAAACTACACAGACACTTACGAAATTCTAACTCTACTTAAGAAGTGGTAGTAGACCCAGAGAGCTCTGAAAATTTTAAGTCTTTTTCGTCGGAAGCAGTAAGTAGGAGGATCGCAAGCAAGCAGTAATAAATTCTAGATGAGCAAGCGTTTAATTGCAATAAGAGTATAAGAACAACAATAATTATTTTATAAGAAATATCTTTTTTTTTTCCAAATAAATAGGTACCTGATTGTGATCAAGTAGCATGTTTCAATGCGTTATATGACAAAAAAAAGCGCATCAAGTATTTTTGTCCGGTTTTTTGATACAAATGCTCCTATGGTCCATTGTGCACCGTGACCCAGGGAGAAGTAACTAAAATACGTCCCCAAGAAATCGGGTCCATTTTTATCTCTTATGTTGCACACTAGATGGCAGCACTAAAGCAATTTTTGGTGCTGCTTGTCTTACTTGAAAAAAATTGTTCTTTTTTAATTATTATTATTTATTTTCTTGAATAAACACTTGTACACGGGGCTGGTCTTAGGCCGATTGAACTGATTTAGCCCATTCAGGCCCCGCGCCGAAAAATAATTTTTTCCCTTTCACACAAATACGAAACAGTTGTACAAAAATTAAAAGTTAACAAGTAATATCAACTGATTAAAAAGTCAGTAATCCAACGTTATTAAGCACAAAACTTGCAAATGATTGCAGACACGTGTTTCGGTGTTATAAGAAACACCTTCTTCAATGCAAAGAAGTTTGAGCTTTTGGATGAAAAGTCATCCGAGAAAAGCAACACGGTGGAACAGGAGATAGTATAAATATCAAAAAATAGAAATTAAACAAAAACAAAAAAGATAAAATGACACATGGAGACAAAATTTATTATATAATTCCATCAGGAAAAAAAACCGTTAAGTAATAAATTTTAAAAGAAAACCCATAAACAATGCAAAAAGTCCAAAAATGAAACCACTCTGGACTTTCTGCATTGTTTATGGGTCGAGTAACGCTGACGTCATCAACAATGAAACTCGCCCTACGGCATGATCATTCGATGATATTTTTTGGTATTTTTTGGCATTGCAAGGAAAGGCTGTATTGTGTGACAAGGCTGAAATGGATCCGGTAGCTTAACTGTTTTACTGGTAAGACTTATTTCAAGGGAATGAAGAAGTGGTCCGCAACGAACACTATCTTACTGGACTGCTTATTACTGCTTGTTATCTAATTCCAAATTTAGAAAAAGGTCTTTTCTCAACTTTTTTCAAAAGAATGGAACTTTGAAACGGAAGGGGAAAATCTATGGTGGCCATCCGTCCCAATTTTTGATACCATATTCCCTTTTTAGAAGGAATTTAATCACCCCCCCCCCCCCCAAAAAAAAAACCAGTAATGTAGCTCACTTTTGCACAAAAAAAAACAGCATCAGAGGTCACGTCCCATAACCCCCACATTTATTTTGACCTCTCCTCCTTTGGGGGGGGGGGGGGGCACCAGTCCGCCATTGCTCCTACTTGCGCCGTGACGTACCTACAAAATCAGGGAGAAGTGTAGCCAGTATCTTATTTCGGGTTCATGTTTATCTCTTATGTTGCATACTAGATGGCAGCACCAAAGTAATATTGCACAATTGGCGAGTTTAAAAATTTTCTCTTTTTGTTCTTTAATTTCCTCGAACGCAGTAGCGTAACTTCAAATTTTCAGCCCCCCCCCGCCAAATCTGGCTTTGGACCCAGGGGCGTGCACAGAGGGGGGAGGAGAAGGGACACCTGTTGGGTCCCTTCGTGGCTCTGGCTCTACGTGGTATAGTTTTAGACTGATGTCAAAAAAAAATGAGATCTAATCATCTTACTCAATTAAACGGTCTCAAAAATGATGATTTTCAGTATAAAAGAGCATTTTTCCACGAGTTTATATGCGTGCTTCTCAAAATCTTATGAGCTCAAACTCACATAAATACTAGAACGAATCAACAGCCAAATGTACTTTAAGCTCCCAAAATTTCATGCTTCCAGTGTAATAAAATTTCTTGAAACCTTTACCACAACATGGCAATTCTTCTCACAAAGCTGATATGTTATTATGAAGCACCATTTTTCGGAGATCCTAGATCCTCAGGATTCGGATCTCGGAAGCTGAAAATGTACATCAGGCTCTCTATGCCTCTACAAAATTTCATCCCATTCGGGGATGCGGCGACAGTTTGAAAAATCAGGTCAGCTGACGTTCCATCACGCATTTTTATGAGAGTATGCTTATGGTTGCGTTCGACGAGCACGACCGAGAGCGACCGGTTAGTTAATCACGTGACAACTAATGATCACGTGCTCCAATTAACCAATCAACAGCTTAAAATGGTAACCGGTGAGGTAACCGATAGATGATAGAACGCTGCGGTTTGTAACCGGTTACTTACCGGTCGACCGGCGAGGTTCGTCGAACCCCATGAGAAGTAGTGTGATAAGTGATAAAGGGGAGAGGGGGGTAAGGTGAAGTGTAACACTTTGTGACAAAAGGAGGGGGGGGGAGAGTTCAAAAATGTTGTGATATCATTTGTTGACTTCAGTGGCTCACACAGGAATTTTGCAACGGGTGCGTCCAAGGTCGAACGTTGCATCCTCAATACGCCGTCAAACATATTGATTTGATTTATCGATTTTCGAGAACGAAAAACAGTAAAAAATAAGCTATTGAATAAATATTTTGCATTATTAAATGAAATATACTTAAATAAATAACCAGAAAGTAAAGTTAAGTATTTAGATTTCTTTTCCCACAATTAAACGAGCTGATGTGTGCATCACATGACTTCCTTTTGCTCCAATTTAATGTCATTTTCCCATTAATGGCAATTTTCATGTGATTCAATGGTTTACTCTCTAAATATCACCAACAGTGGCCAAATCGATACCAGAGTTTAAAAAAAAAATCGCCAAATTTTTCGCCAAGTTGGCGATAAAACTTGTCGACCAAAAGACTGGCGATATATCGTCAAATTATAACACCACTTGAGTTTACATGGAAATTAACAATGATTTCCCTCCAAAAAGGGGCAAAAGACCCCCTTAGAAGCACCCGACTGCAACCAAAAGGGAAGGTGCACAACGAGACCCCAATAGGAGTCCACGTACCAAATTTAAACTTTCTAGGACATACCGTTTCTGAGTTATGCGAGATACCTACACACATACGCACATACATACGTACATACAGACGTCACGAGAAGACTCGTTGTAATTAACTCGGGGATCGTCAAAATGGATATTTCGGGTGTCTGTACGTTCCTATAGGCATATATCCCCGTGTGGTCGAGTCGAAAAAAAAAAAAACATTCATTCGGGGGTGAGCAAAATAGAAATTAAGGACGATTTTTGAGTGAAATTTTTTTCGCGAATACAAATACTTCCTTTTTTTGTAAAAGGAAGTTAAAATGGATTCAAGTTCATAGAATCTCATTTTAATCTGTCATTACCAGTGGCGGCGCTAGGCGTCGGCGACTGCCGACGGCCTCGCGCAGATAGGGCCTCGCAAAATTCTCAGAAGTAAATTCTCAAAAGTTTTAAGAAATTTCCATGTTTTCAATTGAAGCTCTTATTAAATGCAACAGACACAAAAGTAATCAAAATAGTACGTGCAGCGGAGACTGCACAGAGTCAGCCTCAGCAAATGCAGGGCACAATTCTGTTGGGGCCTGAAGTTAAAAAAATTCAGTAGCTACAGCTTATTGATCAGCTAACTCTATTCCCCTCACCCCCGTCCTATTTCTTTTCTTTTTCTCTTGTTTCCTAAGTTCATCTAAAATAAGAAAATATTCAAAATGCTGCTCTTCCGAACACACACCCCTCCTCCACCACCCTACACACACACCCCTCCATACACACGCACACCGAAAGCATTATGGAGCATCTGAAATTTCGTTTCCAGATCGCGATATTTTCAGCTTAAAGCCCCCAAACTCTAAACAACATCGAAAATCGCTTAAAATTGTGTTTTTGTAGCTTGAATTTCAAAAATTACCGAGCCTAATATTACAAAATATGGCCTTACAATCGCATTTTAAGGCTTGAATTTCAGAAAATGTTCGGGCAAGGGTCCCCATACCGCCTTTCTTTTATACCATTAGCAATTAGGTTTATTAAACTATATTAACAAAAAGTTTAAGTGGACTGGCTCCTGAATATAAAATATTGCTAAAGTTTTTTGGACCATAATTTTTAACATTTTTCGAAGGAAGAGCTCCCTTCCTTCCCTTAATCTTTAAAATTTGTCTAAAATTCTGTTTTTGAAACTTCAATTTCGAGAATTTGCAGGGGATTGATTTTGTCCTATTTTTTAAAACAAAAGAATCGATCTGGGACAGTCTCTGACCCTAAAGTCAATAAATATGGCTTATAATTGCGTTTTTAAGGCTTCAATTTCTAGAAATTTCCACCGAGACCTCTATAAATTTTTTCCCTTAACATCAGCAAAGAAAGCCTAAAATGGCGTTTTGAAACAACAAATTTAAAAAAATTTCGGGGGAGTACCTCCGGACCCCCCTTTCTATCAGGTCATTCCTTCCCCTTCAATGTGCCGCCCCTCTCCCTATCACCAAAAGAACTTTTTGATTGCGCCAATAGTCACGAAATGTTTTTGTCGTAGCAATTAAGCGAATCGGGAACTCTAAGTACCAATAGTTAGTACAAAAATTAATTCAATGATTTGTCTGAAAATATTTTATGATTAAAAGGGCCTCGCAAAACTGCATCGCCGACGTCTACTTTTGCTCTTGCGCCGCCACTGGTCATTACAAAGCTAAAAACGTGGTTATTACAGTGTGTTCCTTTATAATCATCACTCTTCTTCTTATAGGAAAATTGCGCAATATTTTTAAAAACCTTTTAACAAACTGAAATTATTGTGTTTGAAATTATTCTACGTACAAAATACATAGAATTGTAATCAGTTGGGGAAAAAAGCAAGACCTATGGGAGGGGTCCGGACCCCATGGACCCCCTCCAGTGGCACACACAGGAATTTTGCAAGGGGAGGGTCCGAGATCATAAGTCTCATTTTCATATTATACCCCAATACGTCGTCAAACACATTGACTTGATTTTGTCGATTCGCGAGGACGGAAAACAGTACAAAATAGAACTATTGAATAAATAATTAGCATTTTGTAATGAAATATAGTTAAACAAATTACCAGAAAGTAAAATAATTTTACGCTTTTACTTTTCTTATAGTTAAGAAATGGATGCAGCAAAGCAAATTCATCGTTGTAGAAGCACCATCAGAAGTTCATAGAATCTCATTTTAATCTATAAATACAAAACCAAAAACATCTTTATTATAGTGTGTTCATTTATAATCACCATTCTGCTTCTTTTAGGTCATTTGTTATACAAAAAGTGCATAATATTTTTGAAAATCTTTTAGCATAAGGATTTTATTTTTTCATTTATTAAAACTGAAATTATTGTTCGCTTTGTTTGGAAATATTTTACGTACAAAATACATAGAATCGTAATCAGTCGGGGAAAAACAACAAGACTTATGGGAGGGGTCCGGACCCCCTGGACCCCTCCCTTGTGTGCGCCACTGACCCTCTACCTTGTGTGCGCCACTGACCCCTACCTTGTGTGTGCCACTGACCCTCTACCTTGTGTGCGCCACTGACCCCCTCCCTTGTGTGCGCCACTGGTGGACTCCGACCACAACCTGGGATACTCATTTTTATGTCGAAATTCATTGGACATTTAGCCTCATTTTTCACAGAAAAGATTTAAAATTCTTTCAAGTGGCCGGAATAGCAACGTAAGCCCGTCGTTTAGGGGAGGGGGGGGATGGTCAATCCTCTCCCATCCGCCGACCTCGTCGCTTTGAAAATTAATGTAATTTTCATGTTAGTGGGCATGGTTTTTGCGGTTTTTTGGTATAATTTATATTGAGTACTAGTGGCACCCGCACGGCATTGCCCGTAGTTGAAAAATAAAAGGTCATTCGGTTCGCCTGTATATTTACAAATAATGGATGACGAATTTCTCGCCAATTGGCTACGTTCATTTGCTCTCCCATCCCACGTCATGATAATTTCGTAATTTACTTGTCCATCTTATTATAATTTTCCTCCGGAAAATGTTCTAAAAATTGAAATAGAAAAAGAACAAAATCGAATTTTCGAAAAATCGCTTCGAGGTGCACACCCCCATGCTACAAACTAACTTTGTGCCAAATTTCATGAAAATCAGCCCAACGGTCTGGGCGATATGCGCGTCACAGAGATCCAGACATCCTCCAGACAGAGAGACTTTTCTTTTTAGTAAGATATATCTTTACTAATAATAAAGTGCGCTTTATTATTAGTAAAGATATACCCGTTGCCCGTAACTCCCCCCCCCCCCCCCCTCAATGGAAAAAAAAATCAGATGTCGGGCCTGTAACAAAGAAAAACTTCCGTTTTTTTATATCTTTTCACCATAAAACATTCAAAAACGCACAATAACTTAAAAATTTTTAATCCGATTTATCAATAGATCTGTGTTTCAGGGAACTACCTCACTTTGTTCTGCACGCTTTTTTAAAAAAATGAAATTATACATTTATTAAAAAATTTCCTATCAAAACTAATGTAATATCGCCTCTTTCTTTTTCGAAAATCGAATCACGCGAGCAGAAATATTAACGTCATACTAGTGACAGTGATCAACCTTAGCTAAATAAAAAAAAAGATGAAAAAGTAAACTAAAATTTCACCAAAATATTTTAATAATACGGAGTGATTACAGGCTGTCTTTTTTAATTCAAAAAAAAAAAAAAGAAGTTGTCAGAAACGAATTTAAGTATTTGTCCTTTTTTTTTTCTTATCTTTTATGTTACACTAGTGATACCCGCACGGCTTCGCCCGTAATAGAAAAATTAAAGGTCTTTTGGTTCGCTTGTATATTTACAAATAATGTCTGGTGAATTTTCTAGCCAATTGGCTTGTACCGACGTTACAGTTCCACGTTATGATCATTTCGTATCTCGCCCATTGGCTTGTGCCCATGTTACGGTTCCACGTTATGATAATTTCGTAATTTATGATAGTTTTTTTTCTTAAAATTGGAATAAAAGAAGAACCACATTGAATTTTCGAACCATCGCTTCGAGGTGCACACCCCCATGCTACATACTAACTTTGTGCCAAATTTCATGAAAATCGGCCGAACGGTTTAGGCGCTATGCGCGTCACAGACATCCTACAGACATCCTCCGGACAGAGAGACTTTCAGCTTTATTATTAGTAAAGATAAAGATGTAGAAAATCGACAATGCCCATGATGTATGATTATGCAGTGTAACATATCGCCTCTGGCCCTGGGTATTCGTTTGGCTCTGAATATCCTCGGCAAAATTAAAATCCCTAGTGCAGTTTTGCATCGAAGTCGCAGGCTTCTCAATCTGGTGGGAAATGGATGTCAAAGTTCAATGACATCTACGCCTTAATGGTGGCACATAAGAGACTGACTGGAGGCCATATTGGGATACGAGATCTGCTAAAGACTAAAGCCTCTAACAAAACGACCCCATTAGAACGAGAGAAAACGAGCTGATAATGTGTGCATCACATGACTTCCTTTTACTCCAATTTAATGTCATTTCCCCAATTTTGGCAATTTTAATGTGATTTAATTGTTCATTCTCTAGATATCACCAACAGTGGCCAAATTGAAACCAAATTTAAAATTTAAAAAAAAAAAAAATTCGCCAAATTTGTCGCCAAGTTGGCGACAAAACTTGGCGACCAAAAGACTGGCGATATATCGCCAAGTGTCCGACAAATAATAACACTACTTGAGTTTACATCGAAATTAAGAATGATTTCCCCCCAAAAAGGGGCAAAAGGCACCCTTAGGAACATCCGAGTGCAACCAAAAGGGAAAGTGCACAACGAGGTCCCACCAGGAGTCTTCGTACCAATTTTCAACTTTCTAGGACATACCGTTTTTGAGTTATGCGAGATACATACACACATACGCTTATACATACGTACATACAGACGTCACGAGAAAATTCGTTGTAATTAACTCGGGGGTCGTCAAAATGGATGTTTCGGGTGTCTGTAGGTTCCTAGGCACATATCCAGGTGTGGTCGGGTCAAAAAAAAAAAACTCAACATTCATTCGGGGGTGAGAAAAATGGAAATGAAGGCCGATTTTTGAGTGAAAATATTTTCGCGAATACAATACTTCCTTTTTTGTAAAAGGAAGTAAAAATACACGACAAAACATCCAGCATCCCCCCAGTCCCTGGTATTCATTTGAATTTTGACGTCTTGAATTCTCAAACTAAGTTATTCGCAATCACGAACTGCAATCGGACCGTACTCGTGGCGCCCACTGATAGTAAAATACTTTTTCAAAGCCCCCCCCCCCCCCGCCGAACGACGGACCTAGTTAGGGGATGGATACTGGATGCAGAGCCCGATCATTCTGATATTGGACATGGGGGCACATTTCTATTTCAGGGCCCCCCTAGAGCCCGACTAAGATTTTTGAAGGACACTGGGCATGAAATTCATTTTTTGCTCCATACCCCTATTCCCGCTTATTCTGAAGCTATAAAATATTTCGATACTTGCGAATTGATACAACCATGCTAAATTTGGTGGTACCTCATATCACAACATTTAAAAAGTAGAGAGAGTATACAATAATACTATAAGATATGGTTAAACTTTGCCCATTCCAGTTCCGTAAATAGCAAAGTTATCTATGATATAACTTTTAATAGTAAATGCTGATTTTTTATTTTTTAGGATTTTTCTTTCCTTGTCTTGGCATTTGCAAAACTATCAATGATATCATTATACTCTAAATTTTGAGTGAAATCATTATTTATTTTTAATTAGCAAATTGAGGGGATTTTGGGCCCCCCCCCTGAATCTAAGAGGAGGGGCCTGTGCCCCGCATGCCCCTGCGGTAATCAGGCTCTGACTGGATGTCTAGAGAGGATTGTCGAGAGGGTGGGGCACAAACATCCGGAGGACATGGACACCACCGCTTGGTAGACGCTCGCGGAATTCCATGGACCAGAGGAATTTCCGTGAAAGATAAGTAAAATTAAAGGAACAACAATAAGCAATCGTG
The DNA here is from genome assembly GCF_026930045.1 of Uloborus diversus. NCBI lineage: Eukaryota > Metazoa > Arthropoda > Arachnida > Araneae > Uloboridae > Uloborus > Uloborus diversus. The sequence goes on from NC_072732.1 coordinate 4,779,064, forward strand.
ATTGCTCAAAAAATATATACTATTTATGTTTCTTTTAATTACTGATCTTTTCAGTGGCGCAGTCAGAAATACCTTTTGGAGGGGCAAGGGCGCCCATATGCAAAATTTTAAGGGGGGGCTCAAAAAATTTCCCCCTGGTTTTGCAGAATATTTTTCCCTTGGAAACTGATTTCAGTACAGATTAGAGACATTAAAATTTGATATTTTTAATAACTTATTTATTAATGAGTGGAAAAGAAATTTATATACATTTTTGCAATGAAAAAAGCACTAAAATCAAGGAAGTTTTCATTTCAAAGGCGGGCTTTAACCCCCTTGCACCCCCTATATGGGCGCCCTTGTGGAGGGGGGGGGGTGATCAAAAATACCTTCTGGAGGAGGGTTTTTATTTTAAAAAAAAAACCTAAATACCTTCTGGACTTCTGGAGAGGTTTTTCTGATCAAAAACATCTTCCGGGGGGGGGGGGGGATTTTTTGATCAAAACCTTCTGAATGCGGTTTTTGATCAAAACAGCCCTGCAAAAACTACTGTATAAAGATTTGCATTTATGTTAAAATCAATTGCTCCGGAGGGTTTTCACCCCCAAACTCCCTTCGCTGTTCCACTGGCTCTTTTTAATAAAGTATCAGGGTTGCCAACTCCTAAAAATGTTTCCCCCTAAACTCAACTCATAAAACCCCTAAATGACGTCAGAAAGTCACGTGATCCTTTGACTGTGACGTCACACATGGGATTAAAAGGTCACGTGACCATTGCTATTTTTCGCTGCTGAGTGAGTAAAGGCATTTGTATCATTTTTATGACATTTCTGATCAAAACCATGGACTATAAAAGCTCAAAAAAAGACTACGTAAGTAAAAAAAAATGAATGGAACAATCGAAAAATTACGTTTCCATAGGTAAAATCAAAGCATTTTTACCTAATAAAACCCTAAAATTAAAACCCCCTAAATTTACCCCTAAAAATTTTATCCCCCTAAAAAAATCCCATTCTGAAATTTCCCCCCCTAAATTTCGGGGGAAAACCCCCAAGTTGGCAACCCAAGTATTGAATTGAAAATATCTCTGTCTAAAGCCTCGAGGATATTTCAAACAGAAATCAGCCTGTTCTACCATCTAACAATTGAAAAGAATACAACCGGACTTCGCAAAGTGCCGCCAGCTCAAAAGCATTCGATTCCCATAGCCCACTCGACAGTAAATTAAAAGGTTATAGATGAAGTGAAACAGCCCATCCCAAGATACCACCGAGATCACTTCACCAAAGCTTATTATTATGTTGGTTGACGATAACAGATTTTCTTTGAAGTCCTGTGGGAGTTCCGTCTGCTTTTTGGTGAGTCAAAAACGCCGAATCATCGACTAAGGCATCTCGATTGTCTTCCCGTGTGTGGTCGCAGACTGTCTCCGTCCTGACAGATGACCCCTAATAAAGCTATTGACTCGGAAAGGAAGTCCCCGATAAACGACACCATTGTTGGGAAACCTCCTTAAACGGAACCAACCACCTGGTCATTGTCGGCACTCCTGGGAAAAGCGACAAAGAAGTGAGCCGACACTTGAGGAACTGTCTCACGGCTCAGTATTCCTCCATTTGAAGTAAATCGAAATTTGATTGTGTTGCTACCTACGTCTCCCGGCTTTGCACGGTCCACCTCGAAAATAAAAGTTATGTCAAGTGACGTGTGTTCAACAATTTGGGCTTGAACAAAAATAAAAAAATCAGTAAACTTTTGCGGCAGATTTCGGAAAAATAACCAAAAAGTATAAAGGGTGTCCCAAAATTAACGCAAGATTTGATTTTGTTGCCATTTGTGCAAAATAATGTTGGCATCTCTGAAAAAAAAAAAAAAAAAAAACAATTGATAGCTGAGAGGTTAGGGTTTAAAAAAATGGAGCGTTATACGATACAATAACGCGCTTTCATTATTGAACAATTGTTTCAAAAATAATGAAAGTTGAGGCTGGTCAAGCAGTTACTGTTATTGGTATCGCAACACGGTGATGCACGGGTGGTTGTGGGCTTGTTGACATAGACCTTTGAATTCAAATAACCCCATAAGAAATTTAAAAATGTTAATCACACGATCTAGGGTGCCAATTCTGATCACCGAAATGAACAGGAAATGCCTCATGCAGTCATTGAAATGTTTCACTCTCTAGCTGTATGGTACAATAACACCCTATTTTTACTAACCCTAAACTCTCAACTGTCAAATTGTTCTTTTTTCATGGCTGCGAACAATTTAGGGAAAAAATGGTGGCAAATTCAAATCTTGCGTTAATTTTGGGACACCCTTTACATTTTAAATTCCCCCGATTACAGAAGAAGCCTTTAAAACAAAACTCCGAATTTTATGTGCTCATATTCGAGACAAAAAATGGCAACAGATCTTTCGTCTCAATGATTTTCTTCACGCTATAAATTTTAATTAAAGCATTCTGGTGGAAAGTTGAGATGAAGCACTGAATAATAATTTGAATTTGGAGGAAAGCCTTCGAAAAATAGGGATTTTATGTCGAAATCTAACTCTCATAATTAACATATAGTTTTTCATTGATATCTCCGCTAATTATTATCGGAGGATTGTGTTAAATGGCCAAACATAAAGACGGGAAGATGGACGAATCCATCGATACCTGGTTCGATGGTCAGTTCACTGTCATTCGGAAGAAGAAACTTGTACATAGGTACATAGATACGCACCGATTTTAATTATATAAGATATTTGGAACCTGTATTATATGCGATGCATATGAGCACGTGTATTGTCTCGTGCACGGGGGGAGGGGAGGGACACCTGTTGGCCCGGGCCCGACCCTGAAGAGGACCAATATTTTTCAAACTAGTGGTGAAATATAGGGTTAAACAATATCGAGGGGGGGGGGGACTGGGGAAAGTCATTTCTGACGGACGCGGGAAGAGTATATCAATACGTATCAGAGTGGTATCAATACGTACTGCAGAAATACGTTTTCGAGATATTTGAGGAAATTGAATTCAGTACTACAGTACAACCTCGATATCTCAAATCTCTCGGGAGGGGAAAAAATTTCGAGATATCGAGTTTTTGAGTTATTAAGGTTTTTAAAAAAATTAAACTAGAAACTCTCACAATTACACACATGTACGCTATATGCATTTATATATGTACTATGAGACCACTTTGAATTACGATTAATAAAGTAGTCTTCAGTATTTTACTAGATTTGAAATTTTATAACTGTCCGAAAGTGCAAAGGAAGAGATTTTAAAATGAAACAACAATTTCAACTTGGGTTTTTTACCTAAAAATTTAAAAATTCTTATCTTCAACTAGTAGCTCCCCACATTCAAAAACTTTTTCAGCAGCCATTTTTGTAGGAGTTAAAAAAGCAGAAAGATGAAAATGAGGAACGCATTTTCTGTTTTCACTTGAAAAGTTGAAAGTGGCGAAAAATCAACCACCTTTCCTCAAAATGAACAACATGTTCGAGAGAAATGCGCAAAGATTCTAAACTCTGGGGAAAACACAGCACCCCTTTCATACCAACGCTCCCCTATTATCTTGCTTCAATCCCCTAGTCACAAAGTTTCCAAGAAGAGAGATGAAAACTGGTCCCTGGAACTGATTTTACTACAAAAATTGCAGAAAAAGACAACTGAAACTTGCTTCTGTGCAAAAATTTCGACATATCAAGGGTTTCGAAAAATAAATTTCGAGGATAACTATGGAAAATGCATAGAGGTTTTTATATAAAATGCAGGGGAAAAATATTTTTTGAGACATCAAGGGTTTCGAGATAAAGAGGTTCGAGATATCAAGGTTCGACTGTATATCAATAAGGAAATGTTGGAACGAGACGTCTTTTTCAGCGGAAGACAAATAAGCAAGCTTCTTTACTAAAAATAAAGCTGAAAGTCTGGATCTCTGTGACTAGGCATAGCGCCTAGACTGTTCGGCCGATTTTTATGAAATTTGGCACAAAATCATTTGGTAGCATGGAAATGTGCACCTCGAAGCGATTTTTCGAAAATTCGATTTTGTTCTTTTTCTATTCCAATTTTAAGAACATTTTCCCGAGCAAAATTATCATAAGATGGACGAGTAAACTACCAAGTTGTCATATCGTAACATGGGCAATGGCGAGAAATTCACCATACATTATTTGTGCATACAGGCGAACCAAAAGACCTTTTAATTTTCTACTACGGGCAAAGCCGTGCTGGTACCACTAGTGTACAATAAAGCTGACGTACAATAGATAACAAAATGCAGAAAACATTCGTTTCACGGATTTTCTGCCGAAAATACGCAGAGGGGTCTCCCTTCCCCATGGGTTGCAAAAAAGAAAAAAAACCGTATGTGAATTCGTGTGCATCAAAGCACCTCTGTGCCATATTTGGCAAACATCCGACGGAAAACTGGATTTGCATAAGGAACCTCCCCCTAATGGAAGGCTTCTTCCCCCCCCCCCCCACACACAAATAAGGTTCCGAAAACCCCCGGTGATAATTCCTGAGCATCAAAGAACCCCTCCCAAATCTGGCGAAGATCTGACGAGAACAGTGAATTCATTTTTTGCCCTTTCAGGGGGGGGGGGAGTTGATAGAAGTTGGCCTTTGTCGATTAATGCAGTATCTAAGGACATCTGTGCCAAATTCGACAAAATAAAGCAAAGAACCTATGGATTTGTATAAAGAACATACACACACTCAGACATAAATCTCCATTTATATACATTTTTCTTGGAAAAATTAGTTGGTATCACAGAAATAATAAGATTCCCCTTTATTATAACTAACAAATTTAATGCTATGTTTCGATGCAATTTTCCACAAAAAAAATTTCGTACTACATGCTACAGAAATATTTTGTTCACACACATGTTTATCTAAAATAGTTATAGCTCACAATAAACTTAAAAAAATAAAATAATAGTTTAAAAACTAAAGAAACACGCTTTCGTAGCAAAATGAACAAAAAAGTGAAAAACAATCTTTGGATGATAGTAGTTGACCAATAGCTTAATTTTAATTTATACAAAAAAGCGTGGGGTGCTGTCTATTTACATTTTTGCTTGGACAACAAATGGAAGAAATTCAAGACAACTGATAAGAAGCCCCCCCCCCCCACGCTTTTTTGTATTACATTAAAATTAAGTGATTGGTCAACTACTATCATTCAAAGATTGTTTTTCACTTTTTAGTTCATTTTGCTACGAAAGCGTGTTTTTTTAGTTTTTTAAACTATTATTTTATTTTTCTGTTTTTTAGTCTTATGTTGGAGAATTATCAGGCGACGAAATTATTTATAAAACGAGTGCGAGGTAATGTCTTAAAGTTAAGACAAGGGCACCCCGATGGGAAGCTACTGTGAGTCATCGATGTATGTTTGCGGAAATCATATTTATATTACTTTGAAAATTTGAGATGCATTTGAATAAAAGTTTTGTTCAACAATGGTCTGATCAGCAATGAATTTTCAATTGAAGGCTCACCTAAATTTTGGCATGCAATTAGTTAAAAACAATTACATTTCATGTTCTAATTACCTTAAAGCATTGGAATAAATTTTGTCTGATGCAGAAAATTAAAGGTTTTTGTAGATATTTTTAAATAATTTTTGCGAGCATTTTTTAATGTATTGTTTTTTTAAATTTTTCCTTTTTTCACATTGTTGGATTTATGCCAAAATATTGATTAAAATTGAAGGAAATTAACAATTAAAAGAGTTAATTAATTTGATTATAGAATATTGCATTGTCATCGGGTCTGAGGTAGCGTGCCAAATTTCAAAAGAATCTGATCGCAGGAAGTGGCCGAAATTTGAGCTGCAAGATTCCGCAACAAGATACATACATACATACCTACATACAGGTGAAGCTAATAAAAGCGTGTTAAAAAAAAAAAATCTCCCACTTCAATTTGGAAAATGCCACTTGAAATCTTAACATTGCAGGAACACAACAGACGTGTTTCCAGTTCGGGAAAAGGGGACCTTTCGGGACGAGGAAATCGAAGAGTGGCCGGAGAGCCGACGGTCAGGTTCGGGTCACAGTTTCCCGGCCCCTAAGCGTGCTTGTTATGGGAAGATTGTTGGATACTCATGTAATGTCGGAGAGAAGTGAAATTTTCAGAGTATTATATAACACACAATGATTGTAACCCACCCGAGCATTCGTATACTACTAATTACGAAATATTGTTTGATAAACAAATATTCCTTCACAAAACTAGATTAAAGTCATACAAGCTACCAAGGTTATTTTGACATGTATCCAGTAGTTAAAAATAATTTCTACTCATGTTTTAGGCAAAATAAATTATTCATGAAATACACCGCCACCTCAGTCAATTTCCAGCCGAGGACTGCAGTTTCGTGCTTATTAGCACTCATCAGCCCGGCATAGGAGTGACTGAGCTGGAGGTGGATTTCATGTATTTCTGCCTTAGCTTTGGCTATAGGGCGGTAACTTACTGAATATAACTGCCTTGCCTTCAATATTCGAGTTGAACCGAACCACTGTTTCGGTCACTCGCCTGGTCAATGCTAATTCTGTATTAGCTACCAGTTTCCACGAAAAATGTGGAACATTTTTCGCGGAAAACCTCGGATAAGCAGGGAATTCGGATAAGCCGAAATTCGGATAAGCACGAAACTGCAGTCCTCGGCTGGAATTGACTGAGTTGGTGCTGTATTTCATGTATTTCTGCCTTAACCCTGGCTATAGTGCGGTAACTTACTGAAAATAAATTATTGTTTGTAAAGTTAATCAACAAGACAAAAGTCATATCTATATCTTTAAAAGCGGTTGTGTATGAATGTGTGTTCCTTACACAAATCCAGTTTAAGTTGGATCTTTGTCAAATTTAGCACAGATTTAGCTATGACGCTCAGGAATATGAATTCACGCATGTTTTGAAATTGAGTGCTTAAGCCTAATAATGACAATGACTGTATTTTTGGAATTTTAAAAAATCCGAAGAAGTCTAAATTTAAATCTTGAGTTATAAAATGGAAGTGGAGTCACACAAAGCAATCTTGTGAAATAAAATAACAATATTTTAGAATTGAAAATTGAAATTTTGATGGATATGAGGTGAATTAAGGCAAGGCTTAAGGGTTGAATAGTCCCTTGAAACGAGCTGATGTGAGCATCACATGACTTCCTTTTGCACCAATTTAATGTTATTTCTCCATTATTGGCAGTTTTAATGTGATTCAATAGTTAACTCTCTAAATATCACCAACAGTGGTCAAATTGAAACCAGATTTTTAAAAAATCGCCAAATTTGTTGCCAAGTTGGCGACAAAACTTGGCGACCAAAAGACTGGCGATATATCTCCAAGTGTCCGCCAAATTTTAACACCACTTGAGTTTGCATCGAAATTAACCATGATTTCCCCCAAAAAGGGGCAAAAGACCCCCTTAGGAACATCCGAATGCAACCAAAAGGGAAGTGCACAACTAGACGCCACTAGGTGTCTACGTACCAAATTTCAACTTTCTAGGACATACCGTTCTTGAGCTATGCGACATACATACACACATACATACGTACATACAGACGTCACGGGAAAACTCGTAATTAACTCGGAAAACGTCAAAATAGATATTTTGGGCGTCTATATGTTCTTAGGTACATATGTACGCGTGGTCGGGTCGAAAAAAAAAACTCAACATTCATTTGGGGGTGAGCAAAATGAAAATGAAGGCCGATCTAAGGCCGGTGAAATTTTTTTCGCGAATAGAATACTTCCTTTTTTGTAAAAGGAAGTAAAAAGAGAGAGATAGGAATTTTGCATTTGAGGCACGTTAGAGCAAAATGGTGTAAGCGACCATAATGAAAAGGTCGAGATAATGGTGTCTGTAAATGATAGGCGAAACAGAAACACAAATCTGTTTCTGCTTTTGCGTCCATGAGGATTTTAATTGAAACTCTGATCAGTGCTGCTATTTATTCTAGACATATAGACAGGCGCGATTAAGATATCGGGGGGGGGGGGGGGCGAAGGTCAAACACCTTTTTTTCGGGGGAGGCTGTAGTCGAATCTTACAGTTTCAACCATTAGCTAGCACAATTTCGGCCATTTGAGAGCCCCTAAAGAGCGCGGACCCTAGGTCACGACCTAGTACGCCTGTTCAGTAATCAATCCCAGAATATAGAAAGACTAATAAATTTAATTTTATGTCTTAAGATGTACTTCCTTTTTGAAAATTCACTAATATTTTTTAAATTACAAATCATAAATGCTGTGCACTATTTATTCGTTCATTCATTTTTTGAAACTTTCGCAATCATTTGGCGACCTCTTTGTTCAAAAAACTGAAGCCGCTCCCTCCCCTCTTGAAAAGTGTGCAACCCATTATTTTTCGCTAATGCACCTCGCAACCAACCAACCTCCCCTTTCTGGAACGGGGGCCCTGGGGTTTTACTAGGTCCCGAAAGTCCGAAAAGAGTTAATCAACACTCCACAGGTCAGAGTCAGGTGGCTAATAGACTTCAAGGTTCAACCACAGGGGAGCTAGAACGTATTACATAAAAGTTACTTTTTTTTTTCAACGTCAGGTAGCTGATTTCATAGCTAATCATTTTTATTACAAGCCCCTAACATTCCAAATTTCGATTATATTGTGATTTTTCAAGTGCCCATCCCTCCCCCTACCTCACAGTGATCCGATTCAAGAACCGTTATTTGTGTGGTGTGTGTACGGTTCAAGGGCGCCCATATAGGGGGGCAAGAGGGGGCTCAAGCCCCTCCCCCCTTAGAAATTGGAACTTCCTTGCTTTTAGTACTTTTTTCTTTGCAAAAATGTAAAAACATTTTTTCTCCAGCAGCTGATAAATAATTTATTTAAAATGTCAAACTTTAATAACTCTAATCTGTACTGAAATCGGTTTCCATGGGGAAACTATCTGAGCCCCCCCCCCCCCCCCCCTTAAATTTTTGCATATGGGCGCCCTTGGCACGGTTTTATTCTCAATTCGACAATTGCTTTAACTCAAAATCAGTACGTATCCAAAAGGGGGATTTGAGAATATATCCCTCTCCCGTAAGCAGGATTTTTACTCTTTTGAGCATAGAATTTTTTTTTTTAAACTAACAATACCCCCCCCCCCCACACACACAAGAAATCCTTCGGAAAATTGTTTTGGCTACTTCTGTGAAAGCATTTATTTTCATCTAGTCCTAATTTTCACGAAAATAAGATATTTGTGATTTCGCGATTTCGACAAGCTCGCAAAGAAAAGTGCTTTCACAGTATTCAGTTGCTTGACACTGGATCATCTTCGTTTTACTAAGTTATCTCCCTTAGCTTTGCCTACACCCACACCAGTAGTTATCAAACCATTTCAAGCGATTACCCATAAAGTGAGCCATATTTTGGCGAACACCCCTTAAAAAGCTTAATCTTAAAAACAAATTAACTTTGCTTTCTTTTCTTTTCTTCTTTTTTTTCTTTTTATGATTGGGAAAAATAAATAACTTTCAGTGAATTTCATTCACTAATTCAATCATTCAGACAAATAAAACACTTGTTCCTGAGCAATCTGTTATTAAATTTTAAAAGTAGTTACAGTTGGGGTTGATAGTGTTAGTTCTAACAATTTGATTAATATTCGGTGTAGTTTCTACCAACGCACATCGTAAGTCTAACTCTTAAGTTGATTACCTAAAATATACATTTTCTAACACAATGTTTTTCACTAGTCACCAATGATTATTAACAGGGTTGCCACTCAATTTTCGGAAAAAAAAATTCCCTGTGTTTTCCCTGTATGAAAATAAAACATTACAAACGAGCGAGCACTGATTATTTGGAAAAGAACATTAATATCTTGATAGTTTCACCACAGGGTTAAAAAACGAAACACAAATTTCTAAATAAATAAGGGAAAATAAATAAGAATTCATAATAACTGAAATAATAGCATGGTGGTTGAATATATTCAACTTTTTATTCCAAAAAAAAAAAAAAAAAAAAAAACTTCTCTTAGCCATGGACCTAAAAGTGTATAAGTGACCCAGAACAATGATTATTGACGACTTATTTCATACACTCTAAATTATCATGAAATTCAAGATTCTATTTTTATGATAAATATTTTAATATTTACTTTTAAAAAAAACTTTCAAGCAAAATTACCATTTATTTTGCTTTATTTCTGAACTTTATTAATATTCTCATTATAATTATTACTATTTATTTAATTTTTGGTAGTTTATATATTTGGGAATTGATTTTTGTAACTTTAATTTAAGAAGGAAAAAAAATTCCCTGTATTTTCCAGGTTTTTGAGGAAATTTTCGAAATTCCCTGGATTTTCCCTGTTTTTTTGTTGATTTTTGAATCCCCTGTGTTTTCCCTGTTTCTTCAGGTTTCCCTGTGGCGTGGCAACCCTGATTAACTAGATTGAAAAAAAGTTTTTTTTCATAGTTTTGCTTTGAGACTGAACAATAATACGATATTTGCGCTTATTTTTATCCCTCGAAAAATCCCATTTTCCCCCTTTGGGTGTAATTATCCTCAGTTTGGAACCGCTGTGTCTTATACACAATGTCATTCTCAAAAACAAACTGTTTACTAATAAAAAGGGCCCCTTCTGCAATTTGAACAGGGTTGATTGTGTTCCGATATTTTACCGAATTTCCGGTATTTTCGGGCGTATTTCCGGTATTTTTATGTCCCAAAATACCGGAATTATGTCTTTTTTGGTTATGCTTTTATCTCCCTACCTCCGCAATTTTTTAAAATTATATAATACTCATGAAATATACCTGCAAGAGCCTTAAGATGGACACCTATCCCTTAAGATGGACAAATGTCATGATAATTTGTATAACACCACCCCAAAAGTAATTTTGTAACCCATTAAAAACTTAATCCAATGTACACACAATATTTTGACTCAGAACTATATAATACTTTGGCAAAGGTGCACTTAAGTAATAGGAGCCAAAGATTACTCCTCCCCCCCCCCCCTTCTCCCTTTGAAACTTTCAGGTATTTTTTGATGAACTCACAAACACCCCTGATAATTTGTCATACAGTCTGCTTCTTTGCAATGAAGAAGGTCCACGTGCCACCATCCCAGATAAAAGAGCTGCTGGGCGGGAATGGCAAAGCAAACAAGTCTGCAGAGAATTAGCACGCCCCGATTAGCACGGATAAGGAACACACACTCAACAAAAGCGAATCCCTTCACGACGAGAAAACTCTACTGAAAGGGGGAGAATAGGGCCTTCCTCCGAATTAGGAAAAGACGTTGGAATCCCCCACGGGAATTAGAACCCACGCATTTTCGTGGAATCCGGAGGGCAGTTTCGGTACACGTGCCAGAGTCTTCAAAGGCGACACCCGCTTAAAAGGCTTTTATTAGTATCTTTACCAGTTGGAACTCGAATTCCTCAACCCTGAATTTCAAAAGAACATCTGGGATGTCATTCCAAATACCGATTACTTTCAAGGTCTCTAGAAAAACGAGATGATCACATGACTTCCTTTTATTCCCATTTAATGTCATTTTTCCCCATTATTGGCAGTTTTAATGTGAGTCAATTGTTTACTCTCTAAATATCGCCAACAGCAGCCAAATTGAAACCAAATAATAAAAAAATGAAAATTAATTTGAATTCTGACATCTTGAACTCAAATTATGTTTTTCGCAATCACGAGTGTGTGTATGTAGGCGTGTGTGTTTGTGTGTGGGGGGTATGTGTGTTTGTGTGTAGGGGTATGTATGTGTGTGTAGGCATTTTTGTTTGCGTCTGTGTGCTGGCATAAGTGTGTGGGAAGTTGTGTGTATGAAAGTGCGTGTGTGTGGGGGTGTATGTGTGTAGGCATATGTGTTTGTGTCTGTGTGCAGGCATGAATGTGTGGGTAGTTGTGTGTATGTGTAGGTGTCTGTATGTATGAGTGTGTGTATGTGTGTGTAGGTGTATGTGTGTGCAGTGGCGTAGCCATGGGGGGGATAGGCGGGTCAGAACCCCCCATGAGACCCAAAACAATATATATGTATATACTAGCTGCGTGCCCGGCGTTGCACGGGCTACCTAAAAAATGTAAGAGCAGTCCAGTTGATGCTTTTGTAGTACACTAGTTTCTAACGCGTTAAGGAATAAATAAATGCGCGTAAAGCAAGGTTTAACTAAGGTTAGGTAACTAAAAATAAACTGCATGTAAATCACTCATTTACTTTACGACGTGCACGGTCCTCCTCGAAAATGAAAGTTATGTCATGTGACGCGTATTTAACAATCAGGCTTGAACAAAAAAAAACAGCAAAATTTTGCTGCAGATTACGGCAAAATAATCGAAAAGTAAACAACTTAAACACCCTGATTACAGGAAAAGCCTTAAAACAAAAGCCTAATTTTATTTCTTTATATTCGAGAAAAAAAATTGCAACAGATGTTTCTTTTCAATGATTTTCTTCACGCTGTAAATTTTAATAAAAGCGTTCATCCGGAAAGTTGAGTTGAAGCACTGAATAATAATTTGAATGGAGGAAAGCCTTCGAAAAATATGGATTTTATTTTGAAATCTAAGAGTCATAATTAATAATTTTTAATTGATATCTCCGCTAATTATTATCGGAGGATTATGTTAAATAGCCAAACATGAAGACGGGAAAATGACGAATCCATCGATACCTGGTTCGATGGTCAGTTCACTGTCGTTCGGGAGAAGAAGCTTGGACATAGATAGATAGATAGATAGATAGATACTCAGATTTTATATGTATAAGATATATATAGGTATATATACATATATATATATACACATACATATATATATATATATATATATATATATATATATATATATATATATATATATATATATATATATATATATATATATATATATATATATATATATATATATATATATAGTATAAGTGTATAAATTTGAGGGCATGGCTTTACTTTAAACTTCAGAAAAAATTAACCCCCTCCAAGGATTTTTTCTCGCTACGCCACTGTGTGTGTGTGTGTGTGTGTGTGCAGTTGTGTATGTATGCGCGTGTGTGTAGAATATGGATGCAACCTGGAGACGGCTTTCGCTATAGGAGCAGCATCGTGAGGAGCCGGTCGACGGTGATGGTGCGGAGGGTGGCGGTGGGAAAATAAAATGATAGGACGCCAAACACAGTCAAATAAAAGCAATAAGCAATCGTGATTGCTCAAAAAACAGCTGAATTTGTCGCCAAGTTGGCGACCAAAAGACTGGCGATATATTGCCAAGTGTCCGACAAATTATAACACCACTTGAGTTTACATCGAAATTAACAATGATTTCCCCCCAAAAAGGGGCAAAAGACTCCCTTAGGAACATCCGAATGCAACCAAAAGGGAAGGTGCACAACTACGCACCACTAGAAGTCTACGTGCCAAATTTCAACTTTCTAGGACATACCGTTTTTTAGTAATACGAGATACATACACACATACGCACATACGGTCATCACGAGAAAATTAGCTGTAATTAACTCGGGGGTCGTCAAAATGGATATTTCGGGTGTCTGTAGGTTCCTAGGCATATATCCACGTGTGGTAGGGTCGGGAAAAAAAACTCAATTTCATTCGGGGGTGAGTAAAATGGAAATTAAGGCTGATTTTTGAGTGAAATTTTTTTCGCGAATACAATACTTCCTTTTTTGAAAAAGGAAGTAAAAAGGTGTATAAAAAATGGAATTCTCTATCGGTACGTTAACGGTACAGATTATCATTTTAGGGGGAGGGTCATGCCAAAGGAAACCCCCCGTCCATGAACGAACCCTCAGTTTTAGGTCCGAAAAATTTCAGAAACTGCTTGGGGTGTCAATAAAAATGACCAAATCAGCCGGGAATAAGACCATAAACGTTACAAATTTCACTGAAGATGTTATTAAATCAATTTTAAACTTGTAAATGCACCAATCCGATGAAAAACAAAAATACATAGCTGCGAACATGTAAGATTTAGCCTTAAATTGTAAGATTTTTGGAGGTATTGTAAGTTTGTAAGATCTTATGGCATAATCGTAAGATAATTAGGTTTGAGATCTCTGGTATTGCTTTTTTTTTTTTAAATGAGTTTCCTGTTATGTTGCTTTAGAAGAATAGAGAAACTGCAGATGAAGAGCCTAAGATAAGCTCCAAAGTGAATTTCGCTCCATACAAATAGATGATTTGCCCGATGTTGTGCTAAAAAAGGAGAGGATGGATAAAAATTAGGCTGCTTTGAAGAAATGAGTTGATGTCAATGATTCATTGAAGTATGAAAGGCTCTCCTTTTCTATTCTTTCCATACCTCACAGCAATGCAGAGCGCGAAAGAATATTCGGTAGTGTCAGAAAGGCGAGAACAGAGCTGTGCAGTTCTGTCTGATAATAACCTGGATAACATTTTATTCATTAAGAACTTACCCCCTCCCCCCCAAAAAAAAACTACAGTAGGCGCCGCTTAATGTGATCACTTTGGGACAAATACAATTTGATAATAATAACCGACTGATAACAATAACCGAAAAGAAGCCAGGAGACGCAAAATAATGATTTTTTCCAATTAAGGTGCATTTATTTTGGCAACCTCAAATTAAAATCACAATGACTCAACTGAACGCAGTTTTAAATTATAAAATTAACAGAATGGAAAGATCTGAATTATAAAAAGTTAAAGCTAAATTATGCAATTTTTAATCACATAGTAATAGGTGAAGTAAAATATGACCGTTTTCCCTGACATTCGTAAACCATCCGTTTCAAAGCACATTCAGCTTTTCTATCTTTTCCAGCATGGTTTTGCTTGTTGTTTAAATTTTAATTCAACTTTGCTTTGTTTTCAATCTCGACACAGTTCTTTAATAGTTTACAAAGCAATGGCAACAACCGTAGGTCAGTGCCATGTCCAGCGACTGAATTTTTTTAGGTGCAAAAGAAAGTTTTCTTAGGGGGAGTCAGTGGTCACCGGGGGCGAACTTTCTGTAGCTTCATTCCTAGAAAAATTTTGAACTGCTATTGAAAACCGCAAAATGCTACGCTGAAACTTAGTCTCGTCAGGGTTTGCCTACGTATTTCTGTTAATTGAGGAACAAAAACGGGGAAAAAATTGAGTTTATGAAAAAGGTGATAACAATGACCGAAGAGGCTGATTACAATATCCGACTTTTTTAACGTGTGTTACAGACAAGTGTTCCGGGACTTCGTGATTCTGATAACATTAAGCGAATGATAACATTAACCGTAATCACATTAAGCGGCGCCTACTGTATTGTGTTAAATAAGTTATTGAAATAAAATTTTTCAATGTTGCTAAGTCAGCAACTTAAGAAAGCGTAAATTCCAGTGAAAGTAGTTTCAGCAAAAGCAGCTGACTGCATTATTAATTTTACGAAAAAAAAAGTAAGATAATACAGCAAGTTATTAGTTTCTTCCAAAAGAATATTTTTAAAGATTAATATTAAATGATACATCTTACAGAAAAATATAAGACAATATTTTAAAAGTGCACACTTGTATTCTTAAATTTTTAAATGCACAGGCCTGCATTTTTGAAAATAACTACGTACTTGTTTTAATCCTATGTTCCTCTTTTGTGACTTCAATTTTTTTTATTTTATTTATTTTTTATTTATTTATTTATTTATTTATTTATTTTGTGCTGATTAATTTACAAGTAAAGATTTGAAAATGTAATGCTTTTAAATTTAACGGTTTGTTGTGTGTTGGTTAAAAAAGTGTACAAATACACCCACGACATGCATTGTAAGATTCTTAAAGTTGATATGTTGGCAGCTATGAAAATAGATTTATTTTTTTTCTTTATTCGCAAATATAAGACTTTTTTTTTTGCTTAGTGCGCTTGAAGATTCCAACTTCTTTTGATTTTATGACGAATAAAGTTTTACTACGAAAGGCATTTTTACAATTTTTATGATGTTTTGGGACATTTGATGGTCAATTATTTGTTTTCTCAGTTCAGTGCGATGTCGCCGAGTAGTTACTTAACCATAAACCAAACCTATGATTTTTTATTATCTGATTTTTTTAAAGTATTTTATTTATTTATTATTTTTTTTTCAGCAATCACGATTGCTTATTGTTCTCATTTTGACTGTTTTTGACGTTACGCTGATTTTTTTCCCCGCCAGCTCCCTCTGCCAGCACCACCGTCGACCGGCTCCTCACGATGCTGCTCCTATAGCGAAAACCGTCTCCAGGTTGCGTCCATATCTTACACACACACGCATACATACACGCACGTACAAACTCACACACCTACACACACACACCTACACACACGAACGCCTACACACACAGCATTGCATACACAACATGCACACACGAACGCCTACACACACACAGCACTGCGTACACAACATGCACACACGAACGCCTACACAACATGCACACACATGCACGCACCCACACACATGCGCCTACACAAACACACATGCGCCTACACAAACATACACGCGCATACATACACACAAGCTCGTGATTGCGAAAAACATAATTTGAATTCAAGATGCCAAAAATTCAAATTATTATTATTATTATTATTATTTCCTGATTTGAACAGAAAATTAAAGTTAAAGAACATATGAGGCAGTGAGAAGCGAAGGAGTACAAGTGGTAATTTCAAGTTTTAAGTAAAACGCGTTTAAAAATAACGTCCGTGGTAGGCTTTCATTAAAATTTTTTCCTAAATCATACTGTATGTCAGAACTTATTAGGGCTACTAGTACTATCTCTTGCCTCAAGACAGAGGAGAGGTTCACCTAACGTTTCAGGGTTGCCACTCAATTTTAGAAAGAAAATTCACTATGTTTTCCATGTACGAAGATGCAACATTACAAACGAGCGAACACTGATGTTTGAAAAAGAGCATTAATATCTTGATCCTTTAATCACAGGACCCCCCCCCCCCACACACACAAAAAAAAAAAAACGAGCTGATGTGTGCATCACATGACTTCCTTTTACTCCAATTTAATGTCATTTCCCCATTATTGGCAATTTTAATGGGATTCAATTGTTTACTCTCTAAATATCACCAACAGTGGCTAAATTGAAACCAGATTTAAAATTACAAAAAAAAAAACCGCCAAATTTGTCGCCAAGTTGGCGACAAATTTTGGCGACCAAAAGACTGGCGATATATCGCCAAGTGTCCGACAAATTATAACATCACTTGAGTTTAAATCGAAATTAACGATGATTTTCCACACAAAAAGGGGGCAAAAGACCCCCTTTAGAACATCCGAATGCAACCAAAAGGGAAGGTGCACAACTAGGCCCCACTAGGAGTCTTCGTACCAAATATCAACTTTCTAGGACTCACCGTTTTTGACTTATGCGAGATACATACTTACATCACGAGAAAATTCGTTGTAATTAACTCGGGGGTCGTCAAAATGGATATTTCGGGTGTCTGTACGTTCCTAGGCATTATATCCACGTGTGATCGGGTCGAAAAAAAAAAAAAAAACTCAACATTCATTCGGGAGTGAGTAAAATGGAAATGAAGGCCGATTTTTGAGTGAAAATTTTTTCGCGAATACAATACTTCCTTTTTTGTAAAAGGAAGTTAAAAAAAAAAAAAAAACAAGAGGAAATAAAGAAGAATTCATTATAACTGAAAGAGTTCCTTCTTACAAACATGGTGATTGAGTCTATTAAATTTTTTATGCAAGAAAAAAAAAAGCCTTTTCTTAACCTTTCATTTCTTGTGAACCTAAGAGAGCAAAAGTTAAACAGAACAATGAATATTGACGACTCATTTCATTCTCTCTAACTTAAATTATCATAAAATTCAAGATGCATGTTAAATAAAACAACAAAAAGATTTTGCTTTCATGGTTTTAATGTTTACTTAAACAAAAAAAAAAAAAAAATGAATTTGAACTTAGACCTCTTGAATTCAAATTATGTTTTTCGCAATCACGAGTGTGTGTGTGTGCGTGTAGGCATGTGTGTTTTGTGTGTGTGTGTGTGGTTTTTTTTTGGAGGTGGGGGTATGTTTGTTTATGTGGGATTGGGGGGGGGGTATGTGTGTGTAGGCATGTGTGCTTGTGTGTGTGTGTGTGGGTAGTTGTGTGTTTATGCAGGGGTATGTTTACTTGTGGGTAGTTGTGTGTATGTGTTTGTGTGTGCGTATGTGTGTGTAGAAGTGTGAATGTATGCGTGTGTGTGTAGGATATGGACGCAACCTGGAGACGGTTTTCGCTAGCGTCGGGAGGGTCCCGGACGGTGGTGCTGCAGAGGGAGGCGGAGGGAAAATAAAATGATAGGACATCAAAACAGTCAAGTGAGAACAATAAGCAATCGTGATTGCTTAGAAAAAAAAAAAACTTTAAAGCAAAAGTACTTTTTTTTATTTTCCTTTTTTTCTTCCATTCCTCCATTTCTGAACTTTATTAATATTATTATTATTGAAATTTATTCATTTATATTTCTACATTTATATTTTACATGGTCTTGCACTGCTGAATTTAAGCAATGGCGAATCATTATTTTCGATAAAGTAATAAATGAAAAATGAAATCGCAGAAATCCAAAGAAAACTATATCTTATTCGATGACTATTTTGCAAGTCAAAAGAAGCAGACTGGTGTCAGAAATCATCATGGGTTTGGTTTTGCAATTACAGCTTAAAATGAGATGTTTCTTCTTCTATCATTTGGTGCTTCAAAAATGATAAAGTTACCAAGCTATTGTTACTTCCTTTTCCAAAAAAGGAAGCATTGTATTGACGAAAAATATTTCAATCAAAAATCGGTCTTAATTTCCATTTTGCTCACTCCCGAATTAATGTTGAGTCTTTTTTTTCAACCCGACCACACATGGATATGTGCCTAGGACCGTACAGACACCCGAAATATCCATTTTGAAGATCCCCGATTTAATTACAACGAGTTTTTTCGTGACGTCTGTATGTGTGTATGTATTGTCGCATAACTCAAGAACGGAATTGTCCTAGAAAGTTGAAATTTGGTACGTAGACTCCTAGTGGGGTCTAGTTGTGCACCTTCCTTTTTGGTTGCATTCGTATGCTCCAAAGGGTTTTTTTTGCCCCTTTTTGTTGGGAAATCATTGTTAATTTCGATGTAAATTCACGTGGTGTTATTATTTGGCGGACACTTGGCGATATATCGCCAGTCTTTAATCGCCAACTTTGCGACCAAATTCGGCGATTTTTTTTTTTTTTTTTTTTTTTTTAATCTGGTTTCAATTTGGCCACTGTTGGTGATATTTAGAGAGTAAACAATTGAATCACATTAAAACCGCCAATAATGGGGAAATGACATTAAATTGGAGTAAAAGGAAGTCATGTGATGCACACATCAGCTCGTTATTTTTAAGTTTCAGAAAATTAAATAAATTCTTGAGATTCCTGGATATTGAATTAAGTATCCTCGTGTATGTAATTTAGCATCACTGATTGAGTAACAAACCTGACGTCACCAGCAATAAAACTCGCGCCATAGCATGATAATTTGATAATATTTGTTGGAAATGTTTGACATGCAGGAAATGCTTTGTGACGAAACTGAACTGTGGGCCCGGTAACTTATAGTCCAACCACGGATTGCATGGAATTTTCGAATGTCCAGATAAGACGAATCTATGTAAATAAGGGGGAAAGGTCAAAATTTGATGCGCGTATTCCGCTCATTTGAATGAGTCTCTGCTTGTGCAAAAGCTGACATTGGTAAAAATAATAGATTTGTCCATTTCCGGCTGTAAAACGGATGTTTGTCTTTCCATACAATCCGTGGCCAGAAAGCAACTGTTTCATCTGTAAGACTCATTTTAAGAGAAATGAAGAAACGAAAAAGTGGTCAACAATGAACGCTATCAACTGTAGTTTAATGTTTATCCACAGAAGTTAGGGTTAAATTTCAACTATCAAAATATCACCTAACAGGTAGCCTTTTTAATAGCTTTTTTATTTATAATAACTATTTGTTCAGTTTTTTATTTTGTTTTTTGTTTTCCAACAATCGATAAAATCCGAAGATGTCTGGTGGCGGTTTGTAGTATAAATATAATATGAGAATCAGATTTTCGATCTTAGACCCCCCCCCCCACCCTTTGTAAAATGCTTGCTTGTGGCACTGCTTAAGAACTGAGGCAGGGGTGCCTACAGGGGGGGGGTTATGGCGCAAGTTGCGCCATCAAGTTTTTTGGGGGGGATATTTTTAAATATTTTTTAACTTTATTTATTTTAATTTATGTATTGATTTATTTTTCGGAAAATTATTTATTTTATTTTTTGTTTGTTCTGTTTACATTTTATTTTATTTATTTATTTAGTGTATGTGTAAGTCATTCGCGTAGCACAGAACTTTTCAAATAAAATAAGAATAACAATAGTTAAAAATGAATAAACAAATAAATATTTTTAAAAAGTAATTAAATAAAAAATATTTAAAAAATAAATAAGTTAAAAATAATTTAAAAAATTTATTAAATAAAGATATTAAAAAAAAATAAATTAACAAAAGAGAGGTAAAAATAGAAGAGGGAAAGGTGGTTGAGAGAAATTTGGGGGGGGGCGGATTTGCGCCATTGAACTTGCGGGGGGGGGGGGGGATGGGCACCCCTGAACTGAGGAATGTAATAGGGAAAAATGAGAGGAAAAAATCAGGTTTTAAGAATTGAAGATTTTAGCAATTTGAATGACGCAGGGGGGAATTTCGGCTGCGAAAATAAACAAACCTTCTAATGATTAAGCAGAAAGTTTAATAAACTGAGAAGAAAATCTAAAAAACATCAAATTTTTAACGATGATGAAAGGAAAAACGCCTCATCATTGAAAAGCAGAAGAGGAAAAAGATCATTAGAGGCGGAAGATCTGTATGGCGGGACCACAAAGTTTTTCGTCCAATGATTTCACTTTCTCCTACTTGGGATTATGCCCGAGCCTATTTGGGATACAATAGTAGGCGTGCCTCCACTGGGTCGGCTCCCCATTGGTGGAAAGATTCATAATTTCATATTCGGAGGAAACTTTCTCCATAAACTTTTAATATCTATGAAAGTGCCTGAGTTCAGGGGGCGGGGTGATAGATTAGCTTAAGTTTTTTTAAGCAAAGCTTGGAGAAACGTTTAGAAAAATCATTTCATTTATCATTTTCACTTTTCTGTGTGCAAGGGGGTCTCGCTATTAAAAAAAAGGGACTCCGTAGATGTGTACAAAAAAAAAAAAAAAACGTTTTTCCCGAATTTGACTTTTTTTTGTCCATGCCTATTTTTGCGACATTTTCATAGAAATTATCAAATTTGCCACCAAGATATCTTCGTCCACTTAAAATTTTCAAACCAATCGAAAGTTTTTTTTTTTTTTTTTAAATTCATTTATTTATTTATTTTTTTTTTAATACTCATTTCTATTTTTTTTTTTTTTTTTTTTTTTTGCGATTTTAAAAGGAAAAGACAAAGAGTAGTTTTCCCCACTACAGTATGCTTTGCATTTTTCACGCTAAAAAATGTCTTTTTTTTCTTTCTTCCGAATCATTTTTGACCCCTGTACCGGTTTTATTTAATGTTTAACATTCTCGACTGTTTTGGTTTTTCATTTTTTTCAACATTTCGTTTTTCATAATTGGAGTCAAGAACTTTAGAAAAATATTTCTTAGGTCCACAGAGAGGCCCCCTTTTTTTTCGTTTTAAAGGAATATCTTCATACTAAATTGGGGGCGAAAAAAAAAAAAAAAACATCGCACGCTCAGAATTTTTACAAAGTTAATATTATCGAAGAATTTTTTTTTTTTTTTTGAGCAACCACAATTGCTTATTGTTTTCACTTGATTGTTTTTGGCGTGCTATGATTTTATTCCCCCCCCCCCCCCCGTCTCCCTCTGCCAGCACTACCGTCGACCGGCCTCACGATGCTGCTCCTCTAGCGAAAACCGTCTCCAGGTTGCGCCCATGTCCTACACACACACGCATACACACACACGCCTACACACACACAAACACACTCACACACTTACGCACATACCCACACACACACACTCATGCCTCTACACAGGCACAAACACACGCCTACACACACATACACGCCTGCACACAGACACAAACACACACCTACACACACACACTCACGCACAATACCCACACACACACACACTCACACACAATACCCACACACACACACACATGCCTGCACACACACAAAAAAAAAACACGTGATTGCGAAAAACATAATTTGAATTCAAGATGTCAAAATTCAAATTATTATTATTTTTTTAAATGTCTAAGATCCCCTCTTCTTCAGGTAGGGTAGGATTCCAGATTGATTGACATTTACACAAGGAGCAAGGCCTAAATAAAGATAAGATTCCAGTGACAGATTTTCTCTCCAAAAATTTCCGGTTCGATTCCTTCTGGAAGAGTGACTTCGTTGACAGGGAAACAAGACACACTTGCACACAAAAGGTTCAACCATATAAACAAAAATGAAAACACGTGCGAAGTTCCCGCCCCTCTTCCTCGCATACTGCTCAACGCTTTGTTCCGTCGACGACAGGCGAAGGAATTTTTCTGAGAAAGATGAGAAAAATGGGGCTTGTGCGCCCTGCCACATACCCACAGAACGACCTCTAATGGAAGCATTTTGTGAAAGGCTAATCTCGAGGGAGCAGCAAACAGCAATTTCCCCCTCTGTTCTGTTTGGGTATTGATTTTGACTACAAAGAAAATAAATAACGGCGTCTTGCAGGCGCCAGGCATTTCGAAATAATCCTGTGAAATAGAGCTTAATCAGGGCCTATGTACGACGCGGGAAAAGTTACTAGCAAATTAGGTTAGAGGAAAATTTGATCAGACCGCTTTTGATTGTTTTAATTATATTTATTTTAGACCATCAGGGTTGGCAAGGTTTTGGACACTATGGTAAAAACCACGGTAAAAACCCTGGTTTTTACCACCTGTCCAAAACCCTTGTGTCCAAAACTGTCTGAAAGTGTCCAAAACTATATTTTTAAAAAAATTTGATTTTGTGAGAAAAAATCAAAAACAGAATAAATTGCAAAAAATTAAGTTTTATATTGAACATTTATTCAATGTGAACATACAACTTATTTATGCCGCTGATTTTAATCTAGTTACAGAAGTTGAATTCTTGATTTAAATTTGTATGCATGATTTTATTTTATTTATTTATTTATTTATTATTATTATTTATTATTATTATTTTGATAACGGTAACAAAATTTACTATTTTATTTTAAGTAAAATATTTTTTAAATGAACATTTTGGAGAAAAGTATTATCAAATACTCATTATAATTAACCCTCATTAATATTTATATTTATGCATCACAAATATTGTAGTAAATGAAAATTGATTAGATTACACCCCTTTAGCTTTAGCATAATTTTGGACAGTTTAAGACACTTTCGGACAGTTTTAGACTGTTTTGGACGGTAAAAACCACCTGTCCTGTCCTAAACCAGTTTTGGACAGTCCAAAACCCAACCCTGTTTTAGACACTTACGAACCCAATTATGCTTGTAAAAAGTATAAAATATTTCTTCGCTGTTAAGGTTGCAAACATTGAATTTCAGGTGGGGCACGGAATTTCTATCGTATAGCTCTTAGGCACCGTTGTTTTTATTATTATTTTTTTTCTTTAACTCACGAGAATGATTTTTTTTTAAAAATATAATTTCTATGTATTTGTTTCTTTAATAGTGTTCCACTTGCGCCCTCGAATTCGCGTCGCGATTGTATTCCTCAAAAATTGAAAGCACAGTAAACTCTCGATTATCCGCGGGCGACTAATTCGTGGTGTGCATTATCCGCGGGGCTTTTCACACTCAAAAAAACGGAAATATTGATAAATGTACCCCTTTCAACTTATCACGTGCAAAGGACCAGTCTGTTCGAAAAAATTCCCCTCCTTTACACGCTATTAATGCAACCTATATAGATCTGTTTCAATAAATCTGTTTGCAGGATGCTAGCATATGCAGGGCCCGATTAAGATATCAGGGGGCCCTAGGTCAAATACCTTTTTGGGCCCCTCTGTATTCAAAGTTCACAATTGCAGAGATTATGGGTAACACCCAAAGTTTCCAAGTTTGATGGAATTGCAAGTTGAAAAATAGTCGATAAATGCGACGAACCTCCTCTTCCCCAAGCAGGATCAAAGCTCATCTAAAACGCATTTTTAGGACTACAAATTCTAAAATTTTGCGGGGAGCAACCCCCTGACAGTGATTATTATACTCAACACTAGAATCATATTGTCAATACTTAGACCTAGCAGTGTGACCAAAAAAACTGAAACCTGTTATCTCTCCTTGTGTTTGAAATAATTGAGGAGCGATCAATTTCATACACCTCACTTTTTTGACCAGCGGCGGCCCTGCACATAGGTGTCTGGGGTAAATTAGACAAAAAATGTTCTTAGGTTTTTTTTTTTGAGCAATCACGATTGCTTATTGCTTTTATTTGACTGTTTTTATGTGCTATCATTTTATTTTCCCGCTAGCACCTTCTGCAACATCACCGGCGAGCGAAAGCCGTCTCCAGGTTGCGTCAATATCCCACACTTACACGCATATGTACACAACTACACAAACACACACACGCGCGCACACACACACACGCAAACACATACACGCAAATACACAAACACATACACACAACTACCCACACATTCATGCCTCCACACAGACACAAACACATATGACTACACACACATACACATACACCGCCTCCACACACACAAACACTCATACCTCCCCCCACACAAACACTCACGCTTACATACACACACTCGTGATTGCGAAAAACATAACTTGAATTCAAAATGACAAAATTCAAGTTTTTTTTTTTTTTTTTGTGTTTGGGCATGAGCCAACTTAAACTCTCGCTGTGACACAAATGTAGTTGTTTCTGAAAATTGTATGACTTACATATTACATAGAACACTAAAACTATTTTTTTAAAACTTTTATAGAAAGGTGGGGGGGGGGGGGCGAAATCATAAATTACCGCCCGGGTGTCACCCCTGGCTAGGTACGCCACTGATATAGATAATTATACCCATTTAAACTTATCAAGTGCCAATGACCAGCCTGTCTGAAAAAATGTCCCTCCTCTACACGCTATTAATGTAACCTAGCTAGATCTGTTCCAATAAATCTGTTTGTAGGATGTTAGCATATGCAGGGCCTGATTAAGATATCAGGGGGCCCTTGATCAAAAACTTTTTTGGGCCCCTCTGTATTCAAATTTCACAATTTTAGCTATAAACTAAAGTAATTTTAGCCATTTGGGGACCCCTAAATAGCGGCGGCCCCATGCCATGGCCTAGTTGGCCTATTCAGTAATTAGGCCCCGAGCATATGTGTGTAATCCAATTGCAATTGTGAGCTACCTTTTTTTTCTTCTTTGCATTTACCTACATTTTTTGCATATGGTAATCGCTTTAACTAGTTGAAATGTGTGCAAGTCTTTGATTGTTTTAAGCTATTGCATACACTAGTATTGTGTACCTATTTAGCGGATTATCCGTAGATTCACTTATCCGCAGTTACCGTGCCGCCATCTTTCGATGCTATCTCCTTAAATAAAATTCGCGCTGTATGATAAAAAAATATTTTGTTCACACAAATCTCTTATATAAGTAAAAACTGAGCATATGTATCTATGTAGTCATCTATGTCCAAGTTCAAACAGTGAACCGACCCTTGAACCAGGTATCGATGGATTCGTCATCTTCCCGTCTTCATGTTGGGCTATTTAACATAATCCTCCGATAATAATCAGCGGAGATATCAATTAAAAGCTATTAATTATGAAACTTGGATTTCGACATAAAATACCTATTTTTCGAAGGTTTTCCTCCATTCAAATTATTATTCAGTGCTTCATCTCAACTTTCCGCAACAATGCTTTTATTAAAATTTATAGCGGTGGAGAAGATCATTAAGAAGAATGATTTGTTGCCATTTTTTTCTCGAATATGAACAAGTAAAATTCTTGCTTGTGTTTTAAATGCTCTTCCTGTAATCGGGGGCTTTAAAATGTTTACTTTTTAGTTATTTTTCTGAAATCTGCCGCAAAATTTTACTGATTTTTTTTGAGCAATCACGATTGCTTATTGCTTTCATTTGACTGTTTTTGGCGTCCTATCATTTTATTTTCCCGCCGCCACCCTCTGCACCATCACCGTGGACAGGCGGGCTCCTCACGATGCTGCACCTATAGCGAAAGCCGTCTCCAGGTTGCATCCATGCATGTCCTATACACACACGCGCATACATACACAACTACACACACACACACATACATACAGACACTTACATATACACACACAAAAACCTACACACACACACACACAAAACTACCCACACTTTCATGCCTGCACACAGACACAAACACACATGCCTACACACACATACCCCATACCCACAAACACACATATCCCCCCCCCCCACACACACACTCGTGATTGCGAAAAACATAATTTGAATTCAAGATGTCAAAATTCAAATTAATTATTATTATTATTATTTTTTTTGTTCAAGCCTGATTGTTGAACACGAGTCACTTGACATGACTTTTATTTTCGAGGTGGACCGTGCAAAGCCGGGCGACGTAGCTAGTTTATCTTTTATAAAATTTAAACAATAAATTAAAATGTTAAAAAAAAGCCTCGCACTTCAATTTAAAAAATACCGCTTAAAATCTTGCAAGAAGAGAGTCTTTACAGTCCGGGGGGGGGGGGGATTTTCCCAGATGAAGGAATCGAAGAGTGGCCGGAGAATCGACGGTCAGGTTCGGGTCACGGTGTCCCGGCCCCTAAGCGTGCTTGTTCTGGGAAGCAGGTTGGATATTGATGTAATGTCGGCGGAAAGTGATTTTCAATGAAATTTTTTTTAAAATATTTTTATTTAAACAGATTATTGATCCATAACACATAATGAGTGTAACGTACCCGAGCATTTGTATACTAATAATATTTGATACCGGCCCATTCCGCGGATAATCGAGAGTTTACTGAATATGAAATACCCTTATTTTATAATCCACATTATGCTACTCTGAGTGGCAGGTTTAGCATGTCCCAATTGCGTGGGGCCCCTACAGCCATTTGGCCCCAAGGGCGATTCAGCAATGTACGTGATCAGTGACGCAGCGAAAGGGGGGTTTGGGGGTGAAAACACCCCTCAGAGCCATTGGTTTCATCAAAAATGCAAATTAGTAGTTTATACATATGAAAAGGTTGTTTTGATCAAAAGAAAAAAAAATTCCCTTCAGAAGGTATTTTTTTTATCAAAACATCTCATCCAGAAGGTATTTTTTATCAAAAAAAAAAAAAAAAACCCTTCAGAATGTTTATTTGATCAAAAAAAAACCCCTTCAGAAGGTTTTTTTAATCAAAAAAAAAAAAAAAAAAACCTTCAGAAGGTATTTTTGATTAAAAAAAATCCCCTTCAGAAGGTTTTTTATATCAAAACACCTCATCCAGAAGGTATTTTTTATCAAAAAAAAAAAACCTTCAGAAGGTATTTTTTTGTCAAAACACCTCATCCAGAAGGTATTTTTTTACCAAAAAAAAACCCTTCAGAAGGTATTTTTCTATCAAAAAAAAAAAACCTTCAGAAGGTATTTTTGATCAAAAAAACCCTTTCAGAAGGTATTTCTGGCTGCGCTAGTGTACATGATAAATGTTTTACATAGTTCTATGATAGAAAACAAGACCCTCAAAAATGTTTTGCGAGGGGCCTCCCTAACCAGTGAATAACACTCTTATATTCTTCACAAGTGGCACCCGCACTGCTTTGCCCGTAGTAGAAAATTAAAAGGTCTTTTGGTTCGCCTGTATTTTGCAAATAATGTATGGTGAATTTTCTCGCCAATTGGCTTGTACCCATGTTACGGTTCCACGTTATGATCATTTCGTATCTCGCCAGTTGGCTTGTGCACATGTTACGGTTCCTCGTTATGATAATTTCGCAATTTACTCGTCCATCTTATGATAGTTTTGTTCTTAAAATTAAAATAGAAAAACAACCACATCGAATTTTCGAAACATCGCTTCGAGGTGCACACACCCCCATGCTACAAACTAACTTTGCGCCAAATTTCATGAAAATCGACCGAACGGTCCAGGCACTATGCGCGTCACAGACATCCTACAAGGCATCCTACAGACATTAGTAATGATA
The DNA here is from genome assembly GCF_026930045.1 of Uloborus diversus. Taxonomy (NCBI): domain Eukaryota; kingdom Metazoa; phylum Arthropoda; class Arachnida; order Araneae; family Uloboridae; genus Uloborus; species Uloborus diversus. Next base: position 4,807,230 of record NC_072732.1, read on the forward strand.
AAGGGTATTTTCCAAAAATATCGCAACTGATAACTTTCTCAATGGGGTTGTTTCCTTCAGTCAAAAGTAGTACTTTTAGTCACTGAAATTGATAGAATCAGCAAAAAAAAAAAAAAACATTGACCCAGAAAATACTTTCACTTTCCCAACAGTTATTTTTTAAAATGTCCGACTTTTCAAGCAAGGCGTGGTCTTGATGACGTCACAAATGATGCTCTTTGGCGAATCTTTCTTCCGCGTTTCCACGTCATAATAATCAAGAAGCGAATTAAAATTGCGCTCTATGCTTGCTATCAACCCTATCGTTGCCAATACACGTGAGTAAAGATGCGAATTAAATATTTTGGACCATGAATGGCAACATTGAATGGCATTTCATCATTTGTGATGTCATCGGCGGAAGCGTAAAATACGAAACCGCACCGATTTAAGTAATTTTCTTTAAATATTAAGACTAATCAAATTATTTAAAAAATGGTCAGATCCTATGTTTTTAAGCATGCTCTTTCAGAAAAAAAATACTTTTAAATTTTTGGGAACGACCTCATTACGTTATCTTTATATATAAAAATTAATGTTTGTCTGTATGTCATCCATGAACTCAAAAACTACCCGGCAGATTTGGCTGAAACTTTCGCCGTTTGTTATTTTTGGTACTGGGAATATTTATAGACCAGTTCGAAAAAAATCCGATCGATAGTTCCTTTTTTATTCCAATTTAAGTCACAATCCATTGGATAAATACGAATAAAATGAATTCGCGTGAAAGATCTCATTGATAAGAAGTTAGCTGTTGAGTTTGAACAAATAAATTCTTTCTTTATTGTTTTATGGCTTTTCATGCAACGGGGGGATTTAACACTTTTTCTATTTGATATTTTTAGCGATGGATGGATCTCGCAAACTGCGTGAGTACAAAATTTGAGTAGAGTCACGGCTTAACTGGATACCTGGGCCGATTATTATGAAAATGGCTATATATATGTATTTTTCCACGGAGAAGGTGCATCATATGCTCATTGAAGCCACTCGCCACCAGGTGGCACTGCAGAGTAGCCACTTCTGTCCCGTTCTACCGATTGTCATTAAAATCAGTATAATGATGTATTTTTTTGTTGGCGTAGCAACGCGAGTCGGGTACAGCTAGTACCATCATAAACTTGAATTCTTTGACGCAGACAAAACTTGATTACAAAACAAATCACGAAGCCATTTGGACAGAAAAGTTTTGATGCATTCTCAACATATTCAATTCGTTTCAAGTATATACTGTACTTGCGCAGCATATTTGAAAAAGGTAAAGGACCTTCAAATGAATATTTCCGGATTCCGTTTGAATTTGGACCAAATATCCGATATTCCTCTATGGTAGAAACTTGGCCTTGCATGCCGAAGTTGGCGGGTTCTATCCCCACCGGTGCCATGAGTGTTATTTCTCTCTTTTTGTGCGGTAAGCCTTCAGTGTGTTTGTCTGGTGGCAAAAATGCTTTTTATGCGGTCCTCTGTGGATTTGAAGCTCCTTAGCTTCTGGTATTAAAAAAAAATAATAAAATAAAAAAATTAATTTGAACTTTGACATCTTGAATTCAAATTATGTTTTTCGCAATCACAAGTGTGTGTGTTTATGTGTGTGGGGAGTATGTGTATGTGTGTAGGCATGTGTGTTTGTGTCTGCGTGCAGGTATAAGTGTGTGGGTAGTTGTGTGTGTATGAGTGTTTGTGTGGGGGGGAGGGGGAAATGTGTATGTGTGTGTAGGCATATGTGTTTGTGTCTGTGTGCAGGCATGAGTGTGTGGGTAGTTGTGTGTGAGTGTTTGTGTGTATGTGTAGGTATCTGTATGTATGCGTGTGTGTATGTGTTTGAGTATGTGTTTGTGTATGTGTGTGTAGGTGTATGTATGTGTATGTGTTTGTGTGTGTACGTGCGTGTATGTGTGTAAGTGTAGGATATTGACGCAACCTGGAGACGGTTTTCGCTAGAGGAGCAGAATCGTGAGACCGGCCGGTCGACGCGACGGTGGTGCTGCAGAGGGTGCTGGCGGGAAAATAAAATGATAGGACATCAAAACAGTCAAATGAAAGCAATAAGCAATCGTGATTGCTCAAAAAAATAAAATAAAAATTAATTTGAATTTTGACATCTTGAATTCAAATTATGTTTTTCGCAATCACGAGTGTGTATGTAGGCGTGTGTGTTTGTGTGTGTGTGGGGTATGTGTTTGTGTGTAGGCATATGTGTTTGTGTCTGTGTGCAGGCATAAGTGTGTGGGTAGTTGTGTGTATGAATGTGTGTGTGGGGGGTATGTGTGTGTAGGCATATGTGTTTGTGTCTGTGTGCAGGCATGAATGTGTGGGTAGTTGTGTGTATGTGTTTGTGTGTGTACGTGTCTGTATGTATGCGTGTGTGTATGTGTGTGTAGGTGTATGTGTGTGTATGTAGTTGTGTATGCATGCGCGTGTGTGTAGGACATGGATGCAACCTGGAGACGGCTTTCGCTAGAGGAGCAGCATCGTGAGGAGCCGGTCGACGGTGATGCTGCGGAGGGTGGCGGTGGGAAAATAAAATGATAGGACGCCAAAAACATAGTCAAATGAAAGCAATAAGCAATCGTGATTGCTCAATAATTTGAACTTTGACATCTTGAATTCAAATTATGTTTTCTGCAATCACGAGTGCGTGTGTATGTAGGCGTACGTGTTTGTGTGTGTGAGGGAGTATGTTTGTTTGTGTGTGGGGGTATGTGTATATGTGTAGGCATGTGTTTTTTTATATATAAAACAATTTATTTACAGTGTGTGGGTGGTATGTTTATGTGTGGGTAGTTGTGTTTATGTGTATGTGTGTGTGCGTATGTGTGTGTGTGTATGTATGCGTGTGTGTGTGAGTAGGTGTATGTTTGCATGCGTGGGTGTGTAGGATATGGACGCAACGTGGAGACGGCTTTCGCCAGAGGAGCAGCATCGTGAGGAGCCGGTCGACGGTGATGCTGTAGAGGGTGCTGGTGGGAAAATAAAATGATAGCGCATCAAAACAGTCAAATGAAAGCAATAAGCAATCGTGATTGCTCAATAATTTGAACTTTGACATCTTGAATTCAAATTATGTTTTCTGCAATCACGAGTGCGTGTGTATGTAGGCGTACGTGTTTGTGTGTGTGAGGGAGTATGTTTGTTTGTGTGTGGGGGTATGTGTATATGTGTAGGCATGTGTTTTTTTATATATAAAACAATTTATTTACAGTGTGTGGGTGGTATGTTTATGTGTGGGTAGTTGTGTTTATGTGTATGTGTGTGTGCGTATGTGTGTGTGTGTGTATGTATGCGTGTGTGTGTGAGTAGGTGTATGTTTGCATGCGTGGGTGTGTAGGATATGGACGCAACGTGGAGACGGCTTTCGCCAGAGTAGCAGCATCGTGAGGAGCCGGTCGACGGTGATGCTGTAGAGGGTGCTGGTGGGAAAATAAAATGATAGCGCATCAAAACAGTCAAATGAAAGCAATAAGCAATCGTGATTGCTAAAAAAAAAGAAAGAAATACTTAAATGCACAAAGTCACTATTGGTGACTGAGGAGTAGTTGTGTGTAGGTGTGTGTGTATGTGTAGTTATGGGTACGTGTCTGTATGTATGCGTGTGATGTGTTTGAGTGTGTGTTTGTATTTGTGTGTGTGTAGGTGTATGTTTGTGTGTGTTTTGTGTATATGTTTGTGTATGTAAACGTGCGTGTAAGTTTAGGACATGGATGCAACCTGGAGACGGATTTCGCTATAGGAGCAGCATCGTGAGGAGCCGGTCGACGGTGATGCTGCAGAGGGTGCTGGCGGGAAACTAAAATGATAGGACGCCAAAACAGTCAAATGAGAACAATAAGCAATCGTGATTGCTCAAAGAAAAGCTTGTTTCAAGCAAACAATAGCTGTATTTTTAAGGTAGGCGAATACCCTAATTTTCAAAGAAAATAGATTTTAAGATTTTCAGAAATTCAGAGAGCCCCAGTGTTCTTCTTTCTAAATCCGCAATTTTTTTTTTAAATCGGTGAATTATTGAGAAGACTAGAAGAATTTTGCTAAACTCAATTGCACTGCTTAAAACTGAACTTTAATTTTATTTCTTGATTTTCTCATAACCAAGTTTTCAAGTTTTTATTTACGCCAACAGCTCTAGCGAAAAAAGTATTAAGGGGTTACATTACCTCAAAAATGATGAGACGATCAAAATAAATTTTATTGCTTATTTCAAAACTAAAAACTATTCTGAACACAGGGGAAAAGTTTCATTGCTTTAGTTCAAATATTTAAAAAGTTATGAGCGGTTTTAGGCGATTCGCTATGTGTTCTTATGCAAAAGAAAAACTTCAAATTGCTTTTTCTCGATGATGGTTTTTTTGTGTTTTCATGTCATTAGAATCCCTAAGGATTTTTTTTTTCTATTAAAGATACAGCTTTAAAGTAATACTTTTTACCATTGGGATAACATATTTGACAAAACTGTGCATTGGATAAGCATTTTATAAATGACTCAAATTTTTAGAGCATGTTAAACCTTTAAAAAACAAATTAAAAAAAAAGACTTTGATTTTTTTACCTAATGAATCACAGAAAATTTTCTAATGAACTCATAAGCAAATGAATGCACAGATTTTTAGAGATGATTATAGTGATCGTTTTGCAAAAAACGTTTTTTAAATGAGTGCAAAAATAAAAAAGCCTTAGGGATTTTATAAAGTTGAAATTTTCCTCAATTTTTTGAATTTTCAAAAAAAAAGTAGGCAATATTTTTAAATTTTGAAAATAAATTATTGATTACGAAATACGTATGCATGTTATGGTTTCAAAGAAATATAAAATTTATATAAATTAAAAGAAATTGCTTGAAAGGTACGGTGACCCTTTAACTCTAAAGATTTGAAAATTTGCAAACATGGTAATTGAACACATCACTGTGATATAAACCTCAAAAAGTTAATGTGCATGCAATATGTGGTTTTGAATGAATTATCAATTAAACTTGGACGGCAAAAAAAAAAAAAAAAAAAAAAAAAAACACGTTTTTCGGGGAAAATTTTCAAACATTTACCTATAACAGGGGCGGATCCAGAATTTTTTGAAAGGGGGTCAAGTTTCAGTGGTCAGTCTGTTATACCGTTTAAAAAAATCATTTAAGGGGAGTGACCATTCCCCCCAAGGGTGTGGGTATACCCCCTCACATGCTACGACAACCCACCCACCACCAAATGAGATCAAAACCCTTTCAAATCACCCTCTGCTCCTAAATTTTTCACTGGTGTTACCTGTGCCATGGATCATACTGCACCACATTTTCGTTAAAATCATATTTCATTGGGGCAGACAGGCTGGTCACGTTACTGTATAAAATAGTTGGATAGATTTACATAAACATTTTATAGAACACACAACGTGTGGTTTGAAATAGAATAGTGCTGAGGAAAAACATTAAGTTAATTTGAGGTTATTGTTCTTTTGAAAATAAAGAAAAAACCTCATAATAGCAGTAGCCCAAAGTAAACGAACTCAGTCCTTTGATTATGACGTATTGGGACAGGAAGCAAAAAAAGGTTAACATTGATTCCATATAATTATGTATTAGTGTTTCACATCTAGAAATTTGAAGTTTGAATAATAATAATAATAAAATTCTTGTCACTTAGGGGGGGGGGGGGGGGGGTCAGCTGACTCTTTCACCCACCCCTGAATCCGCCCTTGACCCATAAAACCTGTTTTTAGTTAATTATTTCCAAATTGGAGAGTATCTCACGAAGAGATATACACAAAAAGTTTTAAAAATAATGAAAAAGTCTGGAAGTGTTAAGGTAATGGTAGTTTTTTGCTGAAAATATGGCTTTTTGTCAAAAAAAACCTATCGAGTTTTTTTTTCCAACAAATAAGTAGTTAAAATGTATTATTTATGTCATCTTTACTAATAATAAAGCCGAAAGTCTGTCTGGATGTCCGCAGGATGTCTGGATTTCTGTAGGATGTCTGGATTCCTGTGTGATGCGCATAGCGCCTAGACCGTTCGGCCGATTATCATGAAATTTGGCACAAAGTTAGTTTGTAGCATGGGGGTGTGCACCTCGAAGCGATTTTTTGAAAATTCGATGTGGTTCTTTTTCTATTTTAATTTTAAGAAAAAACTATCATAAGATGGACGAGTAAATTACGAAATTATCATAACGTGGAACCGTAACATGGGCACAAGCCAATTGGCGAGATACGAAATTATCATAACGTGGAACCGTAACATGGGTACAAGCCAATTGGCGAGAAAATTCACCACACGTTATTTGTAAATATACAGGCGAACCAAAAGACCTTTTAATTTTTCTATTACGGGCAAAGCCGTGCGGGTACCACTAGTATTTAATAATCGCATAAAGTTTTAGAAAGGTGCAATTAAAATTGAACAAAAAATATTTGGGGTGTTCGCCTACCTTAAAAAAATCTTTTTCAAAAGTTTTTTTTAATGGTATTTTTGACGAAAATTCTTTATTTATTTTTATTTATTATTATTTTATCATTATTATTATTATTTTATTTATTTATTTCTTTTTTCTTTTGAAAATGTCATTCATGCCCTTTATAGGGGCCACTTTATAGGTGCGCCTATTATGTCGGAGTAAAGGTGAAATCACTTGCGCGCATTTTTATGAATTTTTGAAAGATCCCTTTTTGTGTTTCTTCGAAAGATTCCGTTTCAATCTTGGTTGTGAAACGTATGATTTGAATTGTCTTAGATGTATATTCCGCGGGGACACCTAGGCTAGTTTTGTCATCCCCTCTCAAACCCAAGAAAACTCTGATCGTGTAACACGGTGTGGTGTTGTCTCCTGTGGTCTAGTGGTTTTCGATGCTTGCTTAACCGAAAAATCCGAAGCCAGTTCGTAAGTTTATTAATTTCTAAAAATAATTAGATCAAAATAAGATGATAGGGAGAGGAAGTCAAACCTCGTTATCAAGACACCCGGATTTCACGACACTCCGGATGTCACGTCACTTTTTTAAAGTCCCGAACTTATGCCATGCAGTTTTAATGTTAAGTGGCTCCGGGTTTTACGACAGTTTTTTGGGGGGGGGCAACTCCGGTTACAAGTAGCGTAGCCATGGGGGGGATAGGGGGGTCAGAACCCCCCCCCATGAGCCCCAAAATATCATTTTTCAGTCGAACCTGAAGATTCGTTTATAATGTCCTTTGTTGTTTAATTGATAAAAAATTATATATATATATATATATATATATATATATATATATGTATGTATATATATATATGTATATATGTATGTATATATATATATATGTAATATATATATATATATATATATATATATATATATATATATATATATATATATATGTATGTATATATATACATATATATGTATGTATATATATATATATATATATATATATATATATATATATATATATATATGTATGTATATATATATATGTATATATATGTATATATATATATATATGTATATATATATATATATATATATGTATATATATATGTATATATATATGTATATATATATGTATATATATATATATGTATATATATATGTATATATATACATATATATATATACATATACATATATATACATATATATACATATATATATATATATATATATTTATATATATATATATATACTTTAACCTTCAGAAAAAATTAACCCCCCCCCCCTAAGGATTTTTTCTCGCTGCGCCACTGCCAGTTACAACGTCACTTCGAGCTGCGCAGATTGGACCAAATATTTCTTTGCAATTGAAAAATTTTCCGTAAAATAATGAAAACTTGTGGAAATGTTTGTTGTAGAAACTTCGAACTCAGACAAGAGATTTGATCAGGCATGACACCTCAAAAATGGTGGGGGAAGAGTAGATAAGTTCTGAAAGGTGGTGCAGGTTTCAAACTTTGACAAGAGGGACAATGGAAAGGAATTCAAAGCGGGTGGATTGTAATACTGGACGAAGGAAATTGCAGGAGAAGAGAAAGACCATAGCTGCTTTAAGCTAAGCTGTAGGTGGTCACTATAGCGGGCAGGAAAACCTTCTATCGTGCTAAATGATAGAGCGAAGCCTTGCAGGCGTTGCAAGAAGAAAAATAGTAACTTTAACTTTCAATTTAGAATTCCATAAATATGAATTTTAACAAAGAAAGCGGATTAAGTTTGGAGTAAAAAAGGTGCTTGATATTTTGGTGATTGAGTGTAAATAAATGTATATATTTATGTTTTTTAACTCTGCGGCTTAATATTTTTATTTATTCAACCTTCTGATTAATTGTTTGACGTTCGATCAGTGGCGCACACAGGAATTTTGCAAGGGGAGGGTCCAAGATCGAAAGCCTCAGTCTCATATCATATCCCCAATACGCCGTCAAACATATTGACGCGATTTTTTCGATTCTCGAGAACGAAGTACAGTAAAAAATAAACTATTGAATAAACAGTTAGTGTTATTTAATAATGTATACTTGAATAAATTACCAGAAAGCAAAATAATATACGCATTAACTTTTCTCATAATTATAAAATGGATTCAACAAATCAAATTCATCGTTGTAGAAGCAGCATATGATTTAGAAGTTCATAGAATCTCATTTGGTGTAATCTGTAATTACAAAACTAAAACATGGTTTTTTAGTGTATTCATTTATAATCACCATTCTGCTTGTAATAGGCAGTTCGTTATAGGAAAAGTGCACAATATTTTTAAAAAATCTTTTATCATGAGGATTTTTTTTTTCACTCATTAGAACTGAAATTAATGTTACCTTTGTTTGAATTTATTTTACGCACAAAATACAAAGAATCGTAATCAATCGGGAAAAAAAGCAAGACATTTGGGAGGGGTCCGGACCCCCTGGACCCCTCCCTTGTGTGCGCCTCTGCGTTCGATGATAATAATATTCAAGAATCAACAGTCACTACAAGCTTCTCCCATGAGAGAAAAAGAGATAAGAGCTCCTCGTTATATTGATAAGGGACTCACAACTCTAAATTGGATAAAGGAATTAGAAAGGGTTTTTTCATCTTCGAAAGGTGGGGCTAGACCGTCAAAATCTAATCAAATTGCGGACAAAAGTAAAGAGTCTGGAATTGGTTTCTTTCTTGCTGATAATTTCGTGGAAAGGAGGAGAATTAAAAATGTTATTCGAAAAGTTTAGCAAACACTTATTGAAAAGTATTGTAGAATTTAAAAAAAATTATAATAAGTGAAGTTTTTTTAAAAAAGAATTTATGTTATATCCGTCAATTATTCAAGTTTACATTAGTTGAATCTATTTAAAAGCATAAACACTATTAATTTTTTTCATTAAATCTAATTTTATTGTGAACTAATGTTCAATAATGAATTTTTAAACTATTCCGGTTATGACGTCGCTCCGGATATGACGACACTTTGTTGACATTCCCAGAGGTGTCGTAATAACGAGGTTCGACTGTACTTCTACTTTTGATGGATTCAACGTTTCGCAATCAAATCGAACGCGTCAATTTGACTGCTTCCAGTGTTTTTACCCCCTCAATTGTAATTGGCTAGCGCGTCAATTATCAGCACCGCTGTCTTATCCTCAAATCCTTAAAGAATTTTGGAAAAAGGGAACGATGATTCATAGCTACTATCAGGTGGATGTGTGTATCGAAGATTAGGAGGTGAAATAGCAAAGCGTTTCCATTCCCCTCCCCCCCCTAGGCGAAATGGCCCCAGAAAAAGCCGTATTTATCGAAAAATGGCTGAACGAATTTTAACTTGTTCAGTTATAAATTGCGAGAAGGAATCGAACGTAAAATTTAAGATTTAGCTGGAAACAAAAATGTGAGTTTCTGTTGAACTATTTGACTGATTTAAGCAGTTTTATTTTGTGTAATACTGTCGAAACTGAGTATCTTTATCTTCTTTTCTTTACTAATAATAAAGCTGAAAGTCTCTGTCAGGATCTCCGTGACGCGCATAGCACCTAGACCGTTCGGCCAATTTTCATGGCATTAAATTAGTTTGTAGCATGGGAGTGTACACCTCGAAGCGATTTTTCGAAAATTCGATGGGATTCTTTTTCTATTCCAATTTTAAGAACAAAACTATTATAAGATGAAGGAGTAAATTACGAAATTATCATAACGTGGAACCTAACATAGGCACAAGCCAATTGGCGAGAAAATTCACCATACTTCACCATACATTATTTGTAAATATACAGGCGGACCAAAAGACCTTTTAATTTTCTATTACGGGCAAAGCCGTGCGGGTACATCTAGTACATCATAACAGGGGAAAATAGTATATTTGAAGCAGTGGCGCACATAAGAATTTTTCAAAGGGGGGGGGGTCCAGGATCGAAGATTCCCCATTTTCATATCATGCTCCAACATGTATGCAAACATCTTCTTTTTATTTCATAGATTTCAACAAAAATATTGAATAATTACTTAGCATTAGTGATTAAAATTTAAAATTTATGAACAACAAATAATTAAATTACCTGAAAACATAAGAATGAATGTATTCACTTTTCTCATGGTTAAAAATAAAAATAGCGAAGCAAAATCATCTTTCTTGAACAATTTACGTTCACATAGAGTTCGAGTTTGTAGGGGAAGAAAAGAAAGAAAATAAACTTTATTTTTTCATTTATTAAATCTGAAATCATTGTTATTTTTCCTTGCAATTATTTTCCGTACTACATAGATAGGATTATAATCAATGAAAAAAAAATATTAATTTGAATTTTTGGCATCTTGAATTAAAATTATGTTTTTCGCAATCACGAACGTGTGTGTGTTTGAATGCGCGTGTGTGTTTGTGTAGGCTCATGTGTGTGTGTGTTTGTGTTGGCGCATATGCGTGGCTGCGCGTGTGTGTGTATGTATGCATGTGTGTGCGTGTTGTGTATGCAGTGCTGTGTATGTACGCGCGTGTGTGTGTAGGCGTTCGTGTGTGTGTATGTAGGCGTTCGTGTGTGTGTATGTAGGAGTATTGTGTCTGTGTGCAGGCATGAGTGTGTGTATGCGTGTGTGTGTAGGAGTGTGTGTTTGTGTCTGTGCGCAGGCATGAGTGTGAGCGTGTGTGTGTGTGTAGGATATGGACGCAACCTGGAGACGGTTTTCGCAAGAGGAGCAGCATCGTGAGGCCGGTCGACGCGGCGGTGGTGCTGGCAGAGGGTGCTGGTGGGAAAATAAAATGATAGCACAACAAAACAGTCAAATGAGAACAATAAGCAATCATGATTGCTCAAAAAAAAAAATTAATTTGAATTTTGACGTCTTAAATTCAAATTATGTTTTCCGCAATCACGAGTGTGTATGTAGGTGTGTGTATTTGTGTGTGGGGGGTATGTGTATGTGTGTGTAGGCCTGTGTGTTTGTGTCTGTGTGCTGGCATAAGTGTGTGGGTAGATGTGTGTATGAATATGTGTGTGTTGGGGGTATTTGTGTGCAGGCATATGTGTTTGTGTCTGTGTGCAGGCATGAATGTGTGGGTAGTTTTGTGTATGTGTGTGTTTATGTTTTTGTGTGCGTATGTATAGGTGTCGAAATGTATGCGTGTGTGCATGTGTTTGTGTGCGTATGTGTGTGTAGGTGTATGTGTGTGTATGCGTTTGTGTGTGTGTGTGTGCGTGTGTGTAGTTGTGTATGTATGCGCGTGTGTGTAGGACATGGATGCAACCTGGAGAAGGTTTTCGCAAGAGGAGCAGCATCGTGAGGAACCGGTCGACGGTGATGCTGCAGAGGGTGCTCGTGGGAAAATAAAATGATAGGAATTCAAAACAGTCAAATGAGAACAATAAGAAATCGTGATTGCTCAAAAAAAAAAAAAAAAAACCCTCAAGGGCCATGGGAGGGGTCCGGACCCGTGGACCCTCCCCTTGTGTGTGCCACTGACTTAAGGCATCATATAAAAAAAAAATCATTACATAATATTTTCATAAAAAACCTCTACGACCATTATGATGTCGATGCTCTCGGTCACTACAAAATGCCTTCGCACAAAACTTCAGGAGACTTTGAAAAAGTCTTGTTTTCGTGATATAAGTCATTTTCGAAATTTGTCCCAGAAAACATTTGTTTTCCACCAATATGGGAAACAGATATCAGTCTTTCTCGCTCAAAAAATATAAATCTACATGTATGCAATAAAAATTAAAAAATTTAATTAAATTTGACTTTTGACATCTTGAGTTCAAAGTATGTTTTTCGCAATCACGAGTTACGATATGCCTTACTCGTTGGGTCTTATGTGCGTGCATGTGTTTTGGCATGTGCGTGGTGTAGACGTTTGCGCTTAAGTTAAGTTTAGAAGGAACGGAAACAATTTGTAACCATGGCGACGAAAATTTGTCCTCTTAAGAAATAAGAAAACAACAACCTATTGACGTCTTGAGTTCAAATTATATTTTTCGCAATCACGAGTTATGATAGGGCCCTACTCGTTGGGTCTTATGTGCATGCAACCTAGACTTTTTCTCACGTTTATGGTAACCTTAAAAATCAGTAAAAAAGCGAAAAAGGTCAATTCTGAAAGAATTTAAAATTTAAGCTCTTTTTGAAATTTGTGCAAGGAATATTTGTACAGAGTCCCCCCCCCCCCATAATAATAACAATAACGTGCCAGTTAAATAATATTGTATGAGTAGCAACAGATGTAGATGAAGTGAGGAATTAAGAAAATAGGTATAAAATTGTGTGTTAATAAAATGCATTACTTTTTATAATTGAGCGCATTTCCTAATATTCATTTATTGTACATACAGTACACTTACAAACTTTGTAAACTAACAATATTGAAAACTTAATACTTACTTGGTTTGAAGGTGAATTTTGATTCATCTCATCCGGGCAACAAAAATGACAACCCCGGGGCCTACGCAAGGAAACCCAGACCTGGGCCTGGAGCCCCATCTTAATTAGCGGCCCTTAATTTAAAAAAAAATGCACAGTATTAAATAATTATATTTTCAAGAAAATTATCAAAGATTCTTATTTAGTTGGCTTTATACGAGTAAGAAAGCTTTATTTCCTGAGAGTTTCAAGAAAAAATAGCTATAGCTATTTCCCCCCCCCCCCCCCCCCATAACTGACTAGAGAAGCTAAAAAGACTCTGAAAATGAATAATTTGGTAAACGGCCTATTTTTTCTTTTGAATGAATGTCTGCGAAAGGGTTGGGGGGGGGGGGAGCGGCAATCTTTACTAATAATAAAGCTGAAAGTCTGTCTGGAGGATGTCCGGATCTCTGTGACGCGCATAGCGCCTAGACCGTTCGGCCGATTTTCATGAAATTTGGCACAAAGTTAGTTTGTACTAGTAGCATGGGGGTGTGCACCTCGAAGCGATTTTTCGAAAATTCGATGTGGTTCTTTTTCTATTCCAATTTTAAGAACAAAACTATCATAAGATGGACGAGCAAATTACCATAACGTGGAACCGTAACATGGGCACAAGCCAATTGGCGAGATACGAAATTGTCATAACGTGGAACCGTAACATGGGAACAAGCCAATCGTCGAGAAAATTCACCATACATTATTAATAAATATACAGGCGAACCAAAATACCTTTTAATTTTTCTATTACGGGCAAAGCCGTGCGGGTACCACTAGTATGCTATAAAAGTAATAAGTATTGAAATAGATATAAAAAAGCAGTGGGCGGGGATGCTAAGCGTGTGCAAACAGTGTAACCTAAAGTAACCTAGCACCAAAATATAACATTAAAAATTTGTATTAATAGATAGTGCAGGCAAGATAAGGATGGAAATATATTCAAAATTAATTCATTTGAACGTCTTTGGTAAGAGAAATTCTTATATTTGGCATGATTTAAAAAAAATACTCATTCGTAATTACTTTTGGGAATACAGACTTTCAGACGAAATTGCCTTTCGCCACATACAGCAATGAATCACGCGATTTGCTATTTATTATTGAAAAAGTGAATAAAATTATCGCAGACCTGCCAACCTTATGAAAGGAAAAAAAGGGAGATCCACTCAAAGCTTTAAGGGAGAAAAAGGGAGATTTTAAACGATGCTATAATGAATAAAAAACACTGTTACATCAAGTATTTCTAGTTTAAAGTAGATTAATGTTACACAATGTGTTAATTTAGTACCATTCCAGTGCAGTTCTTTAAAAATTCATGTACTGTAGATTGAAAACGGTTGACAGACAGTTTGAAAAAATATAATGAATACAGATATGATCAATTGCTTAAGTTTTATTTTATTTTTTAAATATTCGCGACACTTATTCAAAATACAATATCATATTCTATTATAAGTTATTATTTTTCTCAATATCAGATAAAAGTTACAAAAATCAACCTTTTTTTTCCCCTGTTAATGCAATTTCTATATATTATACTACATGTTGAATCTCAAGTTAATTTTTTTTAAAGATTTTTTTTTAAAAATGTTTAATTTAAAAAAAAAAGAAAAAAAAAGAATTAAAAAAAAAAACGGGAGAAATGGATACTCAAACGTACAACCGGGAGAATGGAGTAAAAAACGGGAGTCTCCCGTGAAAAACGGGAGAGTTGGCAGGTCTGTATCGCCAAGCTGCCGGAGAGTCAAAAAAGGTGTAATAATAGAATGCTACAAATTTGAAGTTACGGTAACAATGGCCACACGTCCAAGAAATGACGAAATAATAAATTTGTCAAAGCTTCAATTTAGAAAAAAAACGAGCCGATGTGTGCATCACATGACTTCCTTTTACTCCCATTTAATGTCATTTTCCCATTATTGGCAGTTTTAATGTGATTCAATGTTTACTCTCTAAATATCACCAACAGTGGCCAAATTGAAACCAGAATTTTAAAAAAAAAAATCGCCAAATTTGTCGCCAAATTGGTGAAAGAACTTGGCGACTAAAAGACTGGCGATATATTGCCAAGTGTCCGCCCAATTAGAACACCACTTGAGTTTACATCGAAATTAACAATGATTTCCCCCCACAAAGGGTCAAAAGACCCCTGTAGAAACACCCGAATGCAACCAAAAAGGAAGGTGCACAACGAGACCCCACTAGGAGTCAACGTACTAAATTTCAACTTTCTAGGACATTCCGTTCTTGAGTTATGCGACACACATACACACATGCATACGTACATACAGACGTCACGAGAAAACTCGAAATTAATTCGGGGATCGTCAAAATGGATATTTCGGGTGTCTGTACGTTCCTAGGCATATATCCACGTGTGGTCGAGTTGAGAAAAAAAAACTCAACATTCATTCGTATGTGAGGAAAATGGAAATGAAGGTCGATTTTTGAGTGAAATTTTTTCGCGAATACAATACTTCCTTTTTTGTAAAAGGAAGTAAAAAAGACTAAGTAAGCCTACTGATGGGCTGCTGAAGTCAAGTATTATTTACAACTAGCATTCCCGTGCCCGGCATTGCTCGGGTATTGGAATCAGCAGGGGATAACAGTGCTTGGTGAACCTTTACGAAAATCCCCTATAATAATTACTTATTACCTATAATTTTTTCGAATTGTGGGAGGGTCCCGGGTACCTGGACTCCTTATATATATATATATATATATATATATATATATATATATATATATATATATATATATATATATATATATATATATATATATATATATATATATATGCTCTTGTCCTTAACCGAAAAGTATTGATTTTCTTTGCAAACGCAGGCCGTCCACATTTTATTATTATACCTATGTTTAAGCAAAAACTTCTTTGTATACAACATTTTTTTTTCTGGTGCTAAAATTATTAAGCTACTTGATGAATTCACCCTGGAGCAAGTTACATAAAATTTGCCCTGTGAAAAAGTCTTCTCCTAAATCGATCACTGCTACTTTTAATGTATAACCTTGTGTTGGTTATTGCAAAACAAAACAAATTTTTACAGGAAACTACCCTTCTAAATTCAAAAGGATAGTCGGTCCGAGATGATGTTCTTAAAAACTTCGTTTCCAGTGTTAAAAAAATGAAAGCAAAAGACAGAAACATTATTATTTGACTTGAGAGAAGCCTCGAAGATTCACGCGAGAAATAAAAAGAATATCAAATTTAAAATTCGCTATCTACAAAAAGTTGAGATGAAGTACTGAATAATGATTTGAATGGAGGAAAGCCGTCGAAAATAAGGGATTTAAATTTCAATGACAGGTTTTAGTTTCACAGAAATTAAGGGGTTTTAGTTAATTTCTCCCAAACTAATTCATATTTCGAAAAATCCTTTCTTAGTGGATACTTTCGTAATCATGTGGACATACTTGCCAAATTTCAAGTCTGAGGTTTCAGCAGTATTGGCTGTGCGTTGATATATATATATATATATATATATATATATATATATATATATATATATATATATATATATATATATATATATATATATATATATATATATATATATATAGTTACCTTGACATAGACATTGTTGTCGATGAAACGTTTGAAATCATGTGGTATGTAATTTTTCTCTTTTATTTTGCAGGTCAGAGCTGGGGGGTTGGTAATACTATGACAGCATATTACTAATAAACCTTACGCATACTATTTATACGTGTAAAATTTATAGCATTTTATCCAATCAATAAGCATATACAACGTTTTATAATTTTCCTGCTTACTGTATTAAGCCTAACAAGTAGCTACACATATAAGTTCGTTAACTCAAATACACATACTTTTACTTTTAATTTTTGCTGCATGTATGATACTGACCCGCACAGAAACCTTGCAGAATATTTAATATGCCAGCTGCTCCAGCTCTTCGTAAACGTAGCAGCAGATTAATTCCCATGATTTCATTAATTCTTGTTTTCAATGTTCCTAGTTTATTTTTTAATGTTCCATGTTTATTATTGTTGTTGTTATTGTTGTTTATCTTCGTTGTTACATACACTTATTTCTGTGTTACCCGTGTATGTGAAACTACATACTTTACTATATTTTCAATACATTTAACTACTTTAGCTGCAACATTGCGCTGTTTAAATGTAGAATATTTTACATCAATTTTGATCATTATATATGTATATATGTATATATATTATCTCAGGACATTGATTTTTATACATTAAGATTAGCTATTTCATGACTCAAAGCAATTACAATCATAAAGTTGCATTAGCAGACTTGCTGTGGGAGTGAGGGGTCCGTAAAATTATCTTTACTCGTTTCTATTTCAAACATTCGAACTGACAATATCCTCTAACTAGATTTGGACTTTCTGGAAGACTTGCAAATCAAATCGTTATACATTACTTTAATACGTGACGTACCTCGAAATGTAAAAGTCCTTCTTTTGTGCTCAAAAATGTGCACAAGAAGCCATTTTTTTAAAATTTAATTTATTTATATGTTTTTTTCAAGCGAAATGTTCACATGTATTGACCGATTCGGTTGGATCCGCACGCTTTGAATTTTCATTTCAATTTAAAAGTTAAAACTTTTTTACTTAAGATAAACTTTGTTCGAACTTTCTAGAAGGGTGAAAAATTTAGTTACGGAACAAGATAGAATGACTCAAATATGGCAAAAATTCAGACAAATGAGCTTTTCGCTTAATTTGTTTTAAATAATGAATTTAAGTGAGACAATTAGTTGTAACTTAAATTCTCAAGCAATCGTCTTCAGTGTGTTTATTTATATTTCTTATTTTGGAACACTTTTCGTAGGAAATTAGAGTCTAATGAAACTCGGTACTCGATTCTTTTATTTACTTGAAAACTAAATTTGGGAGACGCGCCTTTTTTATTTGAAAAATTCCAGCCCCCCCCCCTCCGGCTTGGGCATTTTTTAAACTCTCCCCTAACTTTTTAAATCGATTAGAATTTTTGCAATTAACAATTGAAGAGTACGAAAAAATTGTTATTTTCGTGTTTGTTGGCGGCCATGTTGGATCATTTTTACTTCCTTTTACAAAAAAGGAAGTATTGTATTCGCGAAAAAACTTTCACTCAAAAATCGGCCTTAATTTTCATTTTGCTCGCCCCCAAATGAATGTTGAGTTTTTTTTTCAGTTAGTTTGTAGCATGGGGGTGTGCACCTCGAAGCGATTTTTCGAAAATTCGATGTAGTTCTTTTTCTATTCCGATTTTAAGAACAAAATTATCATAAGATGGACGAGTAAATTACGAAATTATCATAACGTGGAACCGTAACATGGGCACAAGCCAACTGGCGAGAAAATTCACCATGCATTATTTGTAAATATACAGGTGAACCAAAAGACCTTTTAATTTTTCTATTACGGGCAAAGCCGTGCGGGTACCACTAGTTTTACATAAATCTACTTTACTTTCTTTTTGAATGCATCGATTGAATTGCGATCATGGTAACGCTCGCTGAAATAACTGTTCGTTTGTGTTTCTCTTTTTACATTTCGCTCCTCGCATTAGAAATAGAATTCCCAGAATGTCCACAACCCTTCATTATCCCTTCTTGGCCACCTTGGAAAAGTCACTCGACTTTCAACTGACCCGTGAGTAATTTCGAAAACCTGTCGAGGCACCTGGAACTTGTCACAGTGATTTCCTCTGTCAGTGCGAATAATAGAGATAATCCTCGCCTTTATTTCCGAATTCTTGTTTGTTCCTGAAACATGTTGCAGATCTCTGGCGAAGAAAGATCAATCACCAGCTTTCGCTATTTATGTTGGAAAGCAGAAAAAATAAAATGGCGAAGATGAAGAAAACATGGCCGCATTTTCGGAGAACGTGATATGCCTTTTTTTTTTTTTTTTTGAGCAATCACGATTGCTTATTGCTTTCATTTAACTGTTTTTTTGATGTCCTATCATTTTATTTTCCCACCGCCACCCTCTGCAACATCACCGTCGGCCGGCTCCTCACGATGCTGCTCCTATAGCGAAAACCGTCTCCAGGTTGCATCCGTGCCCTACACACACGCGCATACATACACAACTACACGCACACATGCATACACACACATATACACAAACACATGCACGCATACATACAGACACCTACACACATACACAAACACATACACGCATACATACAGACACCTACACACATACACACAACTACCCACACATTCATGCTTGCACACATACACAAACACACATGCCTACACACATACACATCCCCCCACGCACACATTCTTACACACAACTACCCACACACTCATGCCTGCACACATACACAAACACACATGCCTACACACACATAAACATACCCCCTACACACAACCCCCCACACACAAACACACATACCTTCCCCCACACACACACAAACACACACGCCTGCATGCACACACTCGTGATTGCGAAAAACATAATTTGAATTCAAGATGTCAAAATTCAAATTTTTTTTTCTGAGCAATCACGATTGCTTATTGTTTTCACTTGACAGTTTTGAGGTCCTATCATTTTATTTTCCCGCCAGCACCCTCTGCAGCACCACCGTCGGCCGGCCGCCTCACGATGCTGCTCCTCTAGCGAAAACCCTCTCCAGGTTGCGTCACTTAGTTGCCTAGACTTACACACACACCTACGCACACACATACACCTACACCTACACACACAAACGCATACATACACACACAAACACTTACGCACACACACCTACACACACAAACATATACACACAAACGCATACATACACACACAAACACATACACACACACACACCTACACAAACACACACGCCTACATACACACACTCGTGATTGCGAAAAACATAATTTGAATTCAAGATATCAAAGTTCAAATTAATTTTTTAAAATTTATTATTTTTTTTTTCTAACTAAAATTTAGTAGGAAAGCCAAACAATTGTCAAACTTTTTTTTTTTCAACAATCACAAAACTGCTTATTGCTATCAATTGATCGCATTGAGGTGGTCTGATTTTACAGATTATCATGACGACGACGACAAGTAAATGTAGCTCGTTGTTTTTTATATTTACTGAAGGGACTGATTTTCGTCTCTATGGTTACAAATCCTTCGCTTTTCGTTCCTTCATCCCCCCCCCCCAAGGCTTAACTGCAGATTTTACATTAAAGAACAGTGTGGAGGAGGGGGGGGGGGCGGCGTCTTTTGCAAAATCACGTTTTTTTTTTCAGGAAAAACATCTACAAAGATGAGGTGAAATAGCCAAACTCGATTTCACCATGCGATATTTTCGGCAAAATGCAAAACTTTCGGATTACAAATTCCTATCATTTAAGAGTGATAAAAAATAAAAATAGCATAACTAACGGTATAAGCTGTAAATATAATCTTTGTGACATTAGTGTACGGGTGTAAATATTGAAAATCACTAGTCATAATATGGCAGGTTCGAATTTCTCAATTTCCATTCCATTCTGTTTGTAGAAACAAGAACCACAACGAAAAGGGTGCTATCGCAATTGGTGATTGCGGAAAACGTAATTTGAATTCAAGACGTTAAAGTTCAAATCATTTTTTTTTCAGACGATCAATATGTCACCAAACGGCAGAATTTTTCAGATTTCACGTAAGAAATAAATTTGACCTGAGATATCCCGCTTCCACTTGAAGTACATGCATTTTCATTAAATCGTTCCAATTATTTCTAATCTTTGAAGCAGCAGAATTTTTTAATGAGTAATAAAAGTAAACGAATGCAAAAATTAATTAACTAACTTAATAAATTCACACATTTAAAGGAAGAAAAAAGGCAGGCGCTTGTTTCTGCGTCGCAAAGAACTCCTTTTTCAATTCAAATCATTTGAGCCTATGGGTGAAAAAAAGCAACACGCAAAAGGAAAAAAAAAAAGAATCGATAAAATTTTCATCTATGACCTCACATATTTAGCACCGAAAAAGGGATCCTGGTAACGCTTAAACATGTGTGTGTATTTTTTATTTTGTGTTCTGAGTCAATATAGTGAATATTATTTTGTTATTCACTTTTATATTTTTTGGCGTAAAAATACTTATTTATTTCTTATTTATGAAATAAATAAATTGGCCTAAATGGGTCACTAAATTATTAATTCGTTAAGAAGTTAACTTATATACACTCAAACCTCTTTTTGTGCGGTTTTTTTTTTTTTTTTTTTTTGAGCGATTTTTTAGAGCAATCACGATTGCTTTTTGCTTTCATTTGACTGTTTTTGGCGTGCTATCATTTTATTTTCCCTCCGCCACCCTCCGCACCATCACCGTCGACCGGCTCCTCACGATGCTGCTCCTCTAGCGAAAGCCGTCTCCAGGTTGCATCCATGTCCTATACACACGTGCATACATACACAACTACACACGCACACATACCCACACACACACACATACATCTACACACATACACACACGCATACATACAGACACCTACACATACACACAAAAACATACACACAACTACCCACAAATTCATGCCTGCACACAGACACAAACACAAATGCCTACACACACATACACATACCCCGCCCCCACGCTCACACATTCATACACACAACTACCCACACACTTATGCCAACATACAGACACAAACACACATGCCTACACACACATACACACGCCCCTACACACAAACACTCATACCCCACACACAAACACACACGCCTACATACACACACACTCGTGATTGCGAAAAACATAATTTGAATTCAAGATGTCAAAATTCAAATTAATTTTTTTTTTTTTTTTTTTTTGTGCGGTGTACGAAAATTTCCATCAGATTGGGACTCAATCGACGATAGTATTAATAAAACTGACGAAAAGTTATTTATAAAACGAACGAAATTTTTTATGCGATTTTGTTTCATGCGGTCCCTATCCACCGCACAAAAAGAGGTTTGGGTGTATCCGAAAAATAAATAAATGAATAAAAATACAACATTCGTGTTTTGAATTCAAATTATGTTTTTCGCAATCACGCATTGCCACAGGACCCTACTCGTTGGGTTTCCTGTTTCTACAAATGGAAATGACCAAGAAATGTGTCCTATTATTACTGGTGATTTTCTAGAATAGGTAATACGATGTATTTTCAAAAAAAAAAAAAAAGAAATGGTCGTTGAGATGTGGTCATAATTTTAAAGAAGATTTTATGGCCGATATCCACCGATACACTTATCATAATGATTACTTACAGCGTATAACGTTTTGTATTTTTATTTCTTACTAGTGGCACCCGTACGGCTTCGCCCGTAATAGAAAAATTAAAGGTCTTTTGGTTTGCCTGTATATTTACAAATAATGTATGGTGAATTCTCTCGCCAGTTGGCTTGTACCCATCTTACGGTTCCACGTTATGATAATTTCGTATCTCGCCAATTGGCTTGTGCCCATGTTACGGTTCCACGTTATGATAATTTCGTAATTGACTCGTCCATCTCATGATAATTTTGTTCTTAAAATTGGAATAGAAAAAGAACCACATCGAATTTTCGAAAAATCGCTTCGAGGTGCACACCCCCATGCTACATACTAACTTTGTGCCAAATTTCATGAAAATCGGTCGAACGGTTTAGGCGCTATGCGCGTCACAGACATCCTACAGACATCCTACAGACATCCAGACATCCTCCGGACAGAGAGACTTTCAGCTTTATTATTAGTAAAGAAGATAAAGATCAGTCTTAAATAATGGGAAATAGCAGTCAGGAAATTTTGTATTTAGATGAAATTTTTCTGTTTGAGTTTATCTATATAGGAGTTCTACGTTCTATGACGGTTTATAGGTTATCTACGGCGACGAAAATTTTGCTCTCTATATAATTAATAAAAACAACCGTCGTCATGGCAATCTGAACGAGCTAATGTTCGCATCAGATGACTTCCTTTCACACCAATTTAATGTTGTTTCCCCATGATTGCAATTTTAATGCGATTCAATAGTTAACTCTATCACCAACAGTGGCCAAATTGAAACCAGATTTAAAAAAAAAAAAAAAAAAAAAAAAAAAAAATTTGAATTTTGACATTTTGAATTCAAATTATGTTTTTCGCAATCACGAGTGTGTGTATGTAGGTGTTTGTGTTTGTGTGTGTGTGGGGGGGGGGGTGTTTGTGTCTGTGTGCTGGCATAAGTGTGGGGGTGGGTATGTGTATGTGTGTGTGTAGGCATATGTGTTTGTGTCTGTGTGCTGGCATGAATGTGTGGGTAGTTGTGTGTAGGTGTGTGTATGTATGCGTGTGTGTTTTTGTGTGTATGTGTGTGTAGGTGTATATGTGTGTATGTGTTTGTGTGTGTGCGTGTGTGTGTGTAGTTGTGTATGCATGCGCGTGTGTGTAGGACATGGATGGAGACGGCTTTCGCTGTAGGTGCAGCATTGTGAGGAACCCGCCTGTCCACGGTGATGGTGCAGAGGGTGGCGGTGGGAAAAATCAAAGGAACAAAACAGTCAAATGAAAGCAATAAGCAATCGTGATTGCTCAAAAAAAAAAAAAAAAAAAAAAATCGCCAAATTTGTTGACAAAACTTGGCAACCGAAAGACTGCGATACATCGCCAAGTGTTTGCCAAATTATAACCTACTAGAGTTTGGATCGAAATTAACAGTGATTTCCCCCCAAAAAGGTGCAAAAGACCCCTTCAGAAACACCCGAATGCAACCAAAAGGGGAAGTGCAACTAGACCCACTAGAAGTCTACGTACCAAATTTCAACTTTCTAGGACATACCGTTCTTCAGTTATGCGACATACATACGCACATACAGACGTCACGAGAAAACGCGTTGTAATTAACTCGGGGATTATCAAAATGGATATTTCGGGTGTCTATACGTTCCTAGGCACATATCCACGTGTGGTCGGGTTGAAAAAAAAAAAAAAAAAAAAAAAAAAACATTCATTCGGGGGTGAGCAAAATGGAAATTAAGACCGATTTTTGAGTGGAAATTTTTTTCGCGAATACAATACATTCTTTTTTGTAAAAGGAAGTAAAAATCAGAGCAACATCATTGGTCAATGAGGATAATAAGCAATTCGTGATTGCTCAAAAAGTAATCGAACAAAAGGAAAAATTTTGCACATTTTGCAATGCTGTTAAAGTACACATTGCAAAAATATTTCAGACCCAACAATAAAAGGATTCCTTAATTAATTCATGTCGTTTTTCAAGCTTTAAAGCTTAGGTTCCGCAACTCAAAACGTGATGCAGCATTAATGAAAACGTTTCTTTGTCACCCGAAACATATGTCTGCAAAATGTTTGCAACCGGAGTTTTAATGACATTTTCGTTTCTAGTTTCCCGTATAAACAGAAGCGTAATAGCAATCATATTTGATTCACTACTAGTGGTACCCGCACGGCTTTGCCCGTAATAGAAAAATTAAAAGGTCTTTTAGTTCCCTGTATATTTACAAATAATGTATGGTGAATTTTTTCGCCAATTGGCTTGTACCCACGTTACGGTTCCACGTTATGATCATTTCGTATCTCGCCAATTGGCTAGTGCGCATGTTAGGTTCCACGTTATGATAATTTCGTAATTTACTCGTCCATCTTATGATAGTTTTGTTCTTAAAATTGGAATAGAAAAAGAACCACAGCAAATTTTCGACACATCGCTTCGAGGTGCACACCCCCTTGCTACATACTAACTTTGTGCTAAATTTCATGAAAATCGGCCGAACGGTCTAGGCGCTATGCGCATCCACAGAGATCCAGACATCCTCCGGACATCCAGACAGAGAGACTTCAGCTTTATTATTAGTAAAGAAATCTACACTACATGCATAATTTAACAAAATAAATCGTATTATTGAAAAACACATTTTCACGCAAGTATATGCTAATATTCACGAAAAGAATTTTTGAGTTGCTGTAAAAAGTCCTGCGTTTTGAATTTTTCCATTGTTGAGTGATTCTCGCAACAACGAACTTGTTGTATCAAACTTACACAAAAGAATACAATACCACACACGCTTCAAAAGCAAAACAACAAAGTAAAAAAAAATAAATAAAAAATAAATAAACAAATTATATTAATTTGAATTTTTGGCATCTTGAATTCAAATTATGTTTTTCGCAATCACGAGCGTGTGTGTGTATGAATACGCGTGTGTGTTTGTGTAGGCGCATGTATGTGGGTGCGTGCATATGTGTGTATGTAGGCATGTGTTTGTGTTTGTGTGCAGGCATGAGTATGTGTTTGTGTCTGAGCGCAGGCATGAGTGTGTGTATGTGTGTGTATGCGTGTGTGTGTGTGTGTAGGCATGTGTTTGTGTTTGTGTGCAGGCATGAGTGTGTGTTTGTGTCTGAGCGCAGGCATGAGTGTGTGTATGTGTGTGTATGCGTGTGTGTGTAGGATATGGACGCAACCTGGAGACGGTTTTCGCAAGAGGAGCAGCATCGTGAGGCTGGTCGACGCGACGGTGGTGCTGGCGGGAAAATAAAATCAAGCATAACATCAAAAACAGTCAAGTGAGAACAATAAGCAATCGTGATTGCTCAAAAAAAAAAAAAAAAAATTGCCTTTTTGAGTTTTTCAAATTTTTGATGCCAGAGTACATCTAACGTAACTTCGGCAATGATTGGTTGCAGTGATCGGTAATCAGTCAGAGATTCAAACGCAAAACGTATGCGCATGTAAAAAAATAGATCAAACCTACGAAACTACTAGAAAATCTGGGGGAAACTGGGCTCCATAAAATAAAATAGTAACCTGTACAAACTTTTCCTTAAGTTTTATTGCTTAAAAAAATACTGGAAAATGTTATGGGATTTCCGTTTCAGACAGATTTCCTAGTAAAAAAAAGTAGCTTTATTTATTTATTTTTACTGCGTATACTCTATACTGTATGGTATAGTCCAAGGGAGTGGTGCTAAAACTAATGAATGAAATAAATCCACGGAACAAAGCTGCAGTGATTGAAAAAAAATATATAAAGAAAGAAATACAATTGCACGAATTTGCATAGTACATTGCGAAAATATGTTTCGGGTTTACAAGGACCCCTTTTTTTTCTACTGTCTCAAAATATAGGTCCTTCAAATGCAGTTTAAGGCTATATGGGAACGCTTAACGGAGGGGTCACCCCCCCCCCCTTCTTCTGGATCAGTCATACTTGATGCCTGAGTCTATTTTCTTTTGCAAGATTTTGCTGCGAGAAAAAAATCTTTTTTTCTCTGATATCTTGACATCGACTAGTGTTGATTTAAAAAAAAAAAAAAAATCTAGTTAATTTATATTTTCTCGCTTGGCCAAATTTTGGCGGGACATCAACGGAAAAGTGGGGTATTCGACAAGAAAAAATGGGAGAAAGAAAGTGTCAAAAGCAGCGAGGAATTTAGGGGGCAACGTCCCTGAAGCGAATTTGTTTTTCCTTTAAATCAAAATCAGGCTATATTATTGGATTTTAACAATACTGGTTAAATGACCAGTGAAAAATGTGAAACGTGGACTCAAAAATTGGAACAGATGCCCACCATCGACTCCCCCTTCCAATTCAAAGTATTATAACTTTGACCCCTTCAAAGGAAACAACGTAAGAAAAGTTCATTTATTTGGAATTTTTAAATTCGGGAAATGGATCAATCCTCTTCAGGTTTGGCCGGATTGGACCCAATTGGGTTGGACCCAATGTTTTTTTTTTTTTTTTTTTTTTGAAAAAACCCATTTTAAAAAACCCATTATTTAGCCCATTTTTGGGTTTTTTAAATTTTCTGATTTTAAAAAAAAATAATTTAAATGCTTTCACAATTTAAATTTTTTTTTATTTGTTCTCCACCACAGACAATGGACATAAAAATTGTTGAACTTTAATAGTATTTCTTAACTCTTAACGGCATTAGAAAAACATTTCAAAGATTTCAAATAAATATATTTCACTTTTTTCTTCAACTGGTCAATAAATAACTCAAATTATCTTGACTAAGTCCTGTCACGTCTGATTTTCTCAATATTTGTAGATTGTACAGAGGAAAGCACTCGAGCCAAAAGGCTTTCATGTGAATAATTTTCTGTAAACCAAAACGTCACAAATCTCGAATAAACAAGGTATATTTTTTAGAAATTAACAGGTTTTACAAACGGTCGGATAGAAAACAGAATTGAATGTACAGTAGTTTCATTATCTTACGAAAAAGTTCTAATATTTCTTACTCTGTACAAAGAAATAGAAAACAGGCAACATAAAATTCAAAGAAATGTCTTAATTAAGCTGGAATTCAGTAAAAATGGATTTAAACTATTTGAGGTTCTACCGTAGTTTTGCATAACAAAATGAAATACAATAAAGTAAAATGAAAAAAAAAATGTAATTAAAAACGAACAATAGATTTTATCACTCGAGAAGTAACTTTGCCTTAACTGTCGGTAATCATGGAAAATAAAAAAATCTGAAACTTCACCATTCTTGAGTTTTTCGTCTTTTATACTTTTCTTCAGAAAATGCTGAATTTTAATTAGTTTTCCAGTTTTTTTACCCCAAGACAATTTTTGCGCTTTGTCCATATACTTACGATACAATATGCTACAAGTACCCCACAATTTCTCAAAAAAAAAAAAAAAAAAAAAAAAAAAATCCCCACATTTATTTTTAAAAAACCCTGCTTTAGTTGGGTTTTTGGAGTTTTATTTTTCACTGAAAAGTTGCAGGCCCCTTTACTTTTGGGAGAGAGGGGGCATTGCCCCCCCCCCCCTGCCCCGGACAAGTCGCCAATGATTCATCCTCATAATATCCGAGTGCATTCCCTTCGAAATTATCATATGATGGCTCCTCTGCCATGGGCAGTTTATAAGCAATAAAGTAGAGTCGATTCAAAATTTCCTGAATTTTACTACTTTATTAGTCACCAGAAAACATGCGTTCTGGTATCTAAGGGGCAACTATTTGTTTTTGCTCTTCCACGCCCATTACAGTAAAATATTAATATTCATTTTATCATCAACTGACACTTTTTTGCTATTTCGAATTTTAATACAATTAAAATAGATGAAATTTAACCAGGGCCTGATTACTGCACAGGCCATTTAGACTTGGGCCTGGTGACCCATCTTCCGAAGGGGCCTCATATTTCTTAAAGACTTATGCATAATAACATTAAAACTATATGAACAATGTAAGCATTTTCTTTTTAAAATAATGATTTATAAATTGAAGAAAAAGAAAAAAAAAAAAGACTTCGTTGAAAGAAAATTTTTATTCCCAAGTTATTGTGGGCCTTACTTTTAGTCAGTCGGGCCCTGAATAACTTAGGATGATTTTAACGCTCATTATTTTACATGTATTTTTACGCAGTGTCGCAACTGTAGAATCCTTTTCAGCGGGGAGGGTGGTCATGAACAATACATGTATGCATAAGACAAATAAGATACATTTCTTGATCAAATATATTAGTTACCCAGTTACCCTAGTTTTAAAATTAACTAGCTTTACAATAACGTTAAAAAAAAAAAAAAATGCACATTTGTAATAGTTGCAGACTCGTGACTCAATGTTACAAGTTCCTTGTAACCTTGAATTTCTTCTGAAATCTTCCCTTGAAAACCCTTTCTTTAATGCAAAAATAAACTTGAACATAGGTATGTGTTAAGAAATTGGTCTAAAAGCAACAACTTAAACCACAAAAAACGCGTGTCTACATTTAAATTTGCAAATGTGTGCTTTTAGCGTTGTAGAAAACATTTTGACAATTTTTACTGACTCAAGTCGATTTAATTGGGTGAACATATCGCTATCGTACTTTTATTATCTTTATTTTTAATTCCCTGTGTACCGCAGTTTAGTATCATTTTTTAATTTCTTCATAAGGAAAAAAAAAAATCCAGCAATATTTGTCAGGTCATGGCTGGAATCTTAAAGCTCCCTTTGGTTACGCCCGTAGGGTGCAGGTGCACTTAAATATATCTATGCTGTGTGCTTCGTTATAAACAATATTGCTTCGCTATAAACAATAAACAAGTTATATTTTAGTGCAAGTGCACTAAAATATAACTCTTTGAAACAGAAATTTCGAATCATCAAAGCTGTTAGTATATTTGTACTTGATTTATCTGCATAAGCGCAACCAGATATGGTTTTTATGTCCCTCCCCCTCCTCCCAAACCCTACGGTCAAGAAAATTAAATCGCAATTCCTTTATAATTTGTACATATATCGCCGCCAGGGATGACACATGCACATCACAAATATGTGAAGAAACGTTATAATGATTGATTTGAAATCTGAATTTAATGCTCTTCCGCCCACAATGATTGCAAAATTAATTTTTATAGCTTGCTGGTGCGTGGCACTGTATATAAACCAAGAAAAAAGACTAATGATTTCGAATTTCATAATTTTGAAGAAAAAATTTCAAGCTCTACAATGTTCATTTAGTCGGCAAAATCAGCCAGTAAACATTGCTTCATACATGTATGGCGTACATTGCAGTATTTGTGAGCCAATCAATAAAAACTTTAAAAACTAGTAATATATAAAGAGTCGATTATCTTCAATAATTCTTTTTTTTCCCCCTCGAGATTTTTTGTCGCGTCCGTGTAAAGCAATTCGAAGGAATGAATTAAAATTTCGATTTAGTTATGGCCGTAATTTGATTATAAAAATTTAAGTAATACACCGTGTAAAACATGAAACGGAATTAAGGCTATAGCCATAAGTTCGCTATACACGACTTCGCTATAAACAAGCGCAAATGTACAATCGTTGTCATCGATGAGTGAAATGATATATGTAGACAGCAAAGGATTGTAACATTGCAACTAAAGCATTCCCCCCCTCCCTCTCCTGATTTCCAGAAGAAAAAAAAAATCTAATTGCACCCCCAGTAAACTTGACTGTTTTGTGTAACAATGCAGATGCAAAAATCTTGAAAAATTAAAATCATATTTGTGTAAGTACATTTTGTTTTTTTTAACATTTCGAATTTTTACTTTTCAGTCTAAAAGTAAATTTATTTCTCATTAACAAGTGTCATAACCAAAAAGTGTTAATTCAAAACTTTTAAACAAAATATGCACCTGTTTGCTTTGAGAGCCTCAACAACGAAGTTGATATCGCTGACCATTCCTCTGATAAGAAGAAAAGAAAAGAAGTGCCTGATTCTTTTCTTTCAAACGAAGACACAATTTTTAAAATATCGGCCATTGCAAACGAACCTGTTCATTTCTTCCCCTGCTCCCTCCTGCTGTCCCCTGGGGGTGGGGTCAGCCTGACCACCTGTCGAAGCCAACCGCCAACGCGTTCCGGGAAAAGCGAGATACGTCACTGCTGTTTTTGAACCAGATTGACCGAGAGTGTTGAGGGGGGCGGGTCTTCCAGTCCGGTCCACTTTTTCCGGAAGACCTTTTGTTCCGCCACACTCGTTCGAATTCTTCAGTACGCCCTCTCTACCAACAAAATTCAGTCGCAGCGAGCAAATACTTCTCAGTCGTGTGGTGTTCTTCATTTCGTGCTCTTGTGGTTCGCTTGGAAGTTGCTGATACTTAGGAAGGTTGGTAAGTTTGACTTGATTTTATTTTCTCAGTTCGTAGGAGTCAACTAAATTGTATTCTCAGTTGTGAAAGAATAATTCTGTAGGATATATCAAAAAGCTTCCATTTTGAATTTCAACCGTTACCACTTCCTAGTTAGTCTGCCATCTTGAATTGATAAGCTTAGCGACCATTTTCAGGTAGCATAATGAAATACTCTTGTATGTTCTTGCATCAATTAACTGGTGTTTTTCTTCACCGCTTATTATTTTTTCTTTTACTGATAATTGTTTTCGTGCGCATTCCTCGGCTTAGAATGAATCATCTTGAATACCACAATTAATCAGTGTTAGGTTAATAACAACATAGGCAAACACTAGCCAGATAGATAATCGGTACTTATCGGCAGTCTGTGCAATACTTGTTCGTTAGAGCTGATAAGTGTAGTGCGTCATGGCAAGGTCCAGATAGTGTTGATAGATTCCGTTGCGGTTTAGGACCCTTTGGGCTTCTGCTACAAAGAAGAGTTCTTTGCTTCTGCGGTTTTCTCCCGAGTTGTGTATTCCACTTCTGTGATTCGGAACCTACCCCATCACAGGGTGTAATACACTGCTTGGTGGAAGCTCATTCTTCAACAGTTCATGGAAAGTATCGACCTGCTTCAGCTGGCAAGTTGCTGTTGTAAGCTTCGACGACGGATTTGTTGGAGTAGCTTCGGTATAGATACGTTGTATGCTTCACCGGGTTTGACTGTAGCAGATTTGGCGGGAATAAATCTCTAGTTTATTGTGGAACTGAATAGAAGCTTATTGATTGGCCAAATGTGCCTGGTGGAAGCAAATTGACTACAATCACCAGGACAGTAGTCCTGGTTTAAGTCTTCCGTTCGACATTGGTTTGAGTCCTCTCTCCGAAATCCTGTTAGTTTTGAGTATAGTGTTTGATTTTTGCTTCTGGTATTTTAGTTTCAGTTTCGCTTCCCCCGATTTGAGCTTTCAGCTTATATATTTCCAGCCGACTGAGTTTATTCAAATCTACTGGCTTCATTTGATGAAATGTCAACAGGATTTCATTGCCAGCCAACATGGATCGGTGGACATTATTATAAAAATTTGTCACCTGTTGTGTTGACTTGCTATGATTGTGTCCATGTAATACACCCAATTTCAAATGTGCAATTGAATGTTTCGCTTATTTGTAATGCTTGAGTTGGATCCATCAAATTATCCTGGTGGAATATATTCAAAACTTTTCACCGGATAGTTTGAGGAGCTTAACTTAAGCAATATCTTCTGCAGTCTGCAAGCAAGTTGACGGCATCAAGTTACGGTTGTTGGACATTGCTGAAGGACTCCGCATGACTTTCTTTCCCGCGATCAACTTATTTTTAAACTGTTTGCATTTTACTATAGGATTAGTCAATCATGTTAATAATAGGGAGAGTGTTATTTGTATTTCAGTGGTATAGTTAATTGAATATTTGTTGGTGTTGTGCATGTGATATCCCGACATTTCCAGTTCTATGCTTTTTCGTTCACTTCTTTCAGCAGTAAACTCTTTGTGTTTCTACAGGAATATTGTATTTAATCCTGCGTCTTATAGTAATACATTATGATGAATTAATTTTTAACTTAGAAAATTGTCTTTCTTTAAATTTTTATGATGGCTATCTTGTGTTTTAGACATGCTTGCTTAGAGGACGCAAAATGTAAACTAAATACGTAACCTAAAATTTAATGCATAGCTCTTAAATTATTTTCTCCCTGATTAACAAAAAAAACCCTATCAATATTTTTAAATTCACTTCGGTTTAGGGTCTAGTCTACTTAACGTACCTCGAATTCCGAATTGTTTTTATTTTTGAAACAAAACTGTAAGAAACGAATGTTATATTGTATATGTATATTTTGTATTTATATTTTTAAAATTCTTATTTTATTGATAACTAAGATTATACAATTAGTAATGTGGGCGAAACCGACATCGGATATAAAATTCAATTTGGATAATATTTTAAATGTAAAATTGTTCAGCTGGTCAAGTTTCAATGGTTATTGTCATGTAACTATTTATTACTTTTAAAGGTTTTTTAATCCAGTACTTAAGGTCTAAATGATTTTGAAAAAAATCTTAAGCTTAAATTTTGTGAAAAAATTTGTTCGAAGTAGAATTTGAATTTTTTAGGTTATGTCCATCGTTGGGATTTCAAATTTTTTAATTTTTGCGAAATATAGGGCTTTTTTTAACCTAATACAACCACCTTATCCAAATTCTTTAGCGTTTGCAAGCCTCGGAGTCGTATTTTTATTGCTATTTTGAAAGCAGTTTTTATGTTATTTGCGAGTCTAGGTGTTTGGAGGGATATACCCCCCCCCCAAACAAAGAATAAATCTTCTGGGTATGTTATCCTCCGAGGGCTTTTTGCCATGGGTAAAAAGAACGTTTTTTTCCACCCCGCAAATGTAGGTTTTTGCCAGTAATTTGCTAAAAAAATTAGCATTAACAACTTATGGATGCAAGGTTTTTCATTTTTTCTTCTGCGAGGGAAATGTCAATTTAAAGTTTAGTCTTGTTTATTACAGCATTTTCTACTGAAGTTTTAATTGTAAAACTAAGATTAAACACTTTTTTTACTATCTCTACGTTCATAAAATCTTGATGCCTTATCGTATCCTAGCTTAGAATGGCGCTTTTTTCTTATTTAATTTGTTAATATTATTGGTCGCTAGTTATGTTTTGCTTTTTGTAAAATTTAGTATATTCAGATTTTTAGCAAAGATTTAAAATCATTGCTATTACAACAAATGTTTTTTTTTAAATTTATGTTAAATTTTAAACTATTATATTATATAATATCTATTTCTAAATTAACAGAATTCAATGCAACTTGATTTTTGGATAAGTTTAATTTGCCGGTTTTCATTGTTAAGATTTTTTCCTCTCAAAAAATATCAACCCTGACCATTAATTCAAATTTTGTCCGACTTCTGTGCCGGAAAATTGTGATAGTACCGGACTCTGAATCCGTAGCTTAAGCAAAAATTTAAACACGGAGGGGAAATAATTGACTCACTCTGTGAAATTTCAAGTTTGACTCAACCCCATTATCCCCAAATTAGTCTGACCCCCGACTCCGCAAACATTGGCAGATTTGAGGACTTGTTGACATAATGTTTTAATTTTTTTTTTGGAATAAAAAGATTTTTTAATAAAAATACACTTACTGCGTTGTTTTAAAAGTTGCTATGTTTTTTTATTCATTTTTTACGTATCTATTTGTTCAGCAGCCATATTTTATTTCTTAAAATCGGGTTAAAATGTTTAAGTTAAAATAATTTGCGATTTAAGCTAATTTTGAGAACATTGATCAGATGCTAGAATGTCTATTGGACGGAAACTTCCTGTAATGCAGGTGTGCCCTCCCTAAAATCAAGGGCGCACAACTCCCTCAAAATATCGCGAAGACCACCTCCCAAAACGCAAGAACCCCCCAAAAAATGAGAATAACACCCCCCTAAAAATTTCAATGCCGCACAACTCGTAACAGTACTTCGCAGTTAAAAAATAAAAATCTTCGATGCACATTAAACTGGGAGTTAGTCTTAACTGATCCGTTTTTTAATCCATTTTATTACTTTGAAAAACGAAATGCAACCTTACGTCAGAAGAGGGGGAGGAGTCGTAAAATCTTACGTAGCCTACATGGGGGGGGGGGAGGTTGGAGGGTAAAAAATTGCCAAAATCGTCCTTACGCAATTATATTAATGAATGACCACTTATTTCGAACATCCCTTTTTAAAAAACAATACAGCGTTTTCCTTCATATGTTGAAAAACTGGCGCGAACAAAAGAATCATTATTCTTAAAAGTGCATAACTCTATCAAAATATAAAATACTTTGAATGGTGCTTATTTGAGTACACACATCTACTCTTTTGAGTTATTTAAAATACATCATGTATTACCAGGAGTGTACTGGCGCTGTGTGTGTTTGCAGTATTTCTCCATTAAATAGATAAGATTACAAATGTTAATATCCTAGACGCAGTCCCCCTCCCATTAAACAGGGGCCAATCCAGGATTTTTTTTGCTACCTATTTTTGTGAAAGTATTGC
This sequence comes from Uloborus diversus, assembly GCF_026930045.1. NCBI lineage: Eukaryota > Metazoa > Arthropoda > Arachnida > Araneae > Uloboridae > Uloborus > Uloborus diversus. The sequence continues at coordinate 4,841,708 of NC_072732.1, forward strand.
ATCATTCTATTTTTAAGTTTATCAGCATTGTTTTTGTGAATTTTTAGAGGGATCCTAATTTTTTTAAAAGTAGAACAAGTGAAATTTTAGTTCGAAACATGTAAATGTCATCTAGTATTTTTGACAGGTTTCGTTTTTTGGAGAGGGGGGGGGGGGGGGAGCTAAAAACCTAAATACCAAAAATACCATCGTAATTTCAGCTTAATGGGCTATGTACTGTGTACAATATTGGAAATTATGAGAAAAACGACTCCCCAAAACATTTTAAAAGATTGCGATAATATTGCATAAATATACTTTAGCGAGAAACAGCTAAAAATTAGTTAATGGTAACGTGACCAGCCTGTCTGCCAAAGAAATATGATTTTTAGTGAAAATTTGGGAGAATATGATCCATGGCACAGGTTACGCCATTGAAAAACTTAGGGGCAGGGGGAATTTGAAAGGGTTTTGATTAATTTTTTTTTTTGGGGGGGGGGATCGTAACCTTTGAGGGGGGTGGCACCCCTGTTTAACTGATTTTTTATACGGTATAACACGCTGATCATTGAAACTTGACCCCCCTTTCAAAAAATTCTGGATCCGCCCCTGTTGTATATTGAAATAATTCTTGATTCAGATATAAAGCTGTGAATTTTTTTGTGTGATTAATGCTAGACAACAAACTAAATTATTTTTATTATTATAAAATTACAAAAAACCTGGGCATGTAAAAGTTTATTCGGGCATGTAATGTTCCAGAAACGCGAGGAGTTAAATGCGAGGAGATAAGCCTTTTACGTTTCGTCTTCGAAGTCGAATGCGTGACCTTCGGCTTCTCCCCTATCGGAAGAGGGCATGACGTCACTTCCTATGCCATTTGACGTCACAAAAGCTTGAACTTTAAAAATTAATTAAAAAAATTTACTTATCGTATCGCAAAAATTTTTTCACCTATGATGTTCATACATGTTACTCTATCATATAAAAATAAAATTAAAAAATTGAAAACTTCCCTATTGTATCAACAAAAACGTACAAAATTTTATCGATTGAGAGTGACAATGAATGTGTCATGCCATAACAGGACCGAACAGTTGTCATTGATAAATATTTTTTTTTATTACATTAGTTTTACTGATGAAAATGAGTCAGAGTATATAGATAAGGCTTATTTATTCCTAGTGAATTTCACGTATTATGAAGGAATGAAAATGATTGCGAAAAGATGTGAAATAAGGAACATGGACAGCTAAAAATAAGATGTGTTAATAATTATTTGGGTCCACCAATTCCTTTTATGTTTCCAAATATAGAGGGGAAAGCAGAAATATTACATTCAAAAGAATTAAGAAGGCTGGGGAGACATTCCATGTTTTTAGGGGAAAGATACACTCTGAAATAATTGAAAGTTAAGGGGTCACTACCTTTCAAACATTTTTAAATTTAATTAAATTTTATATTTCTTTGAAACCATAACATGCATACTTATTTTAAAAAGTTTTTGCTAAACGATCACTATTATCATCTCTAAAAATCTGTGCATTCATTTGCTTATGAGTTATTAGAAAATTTTCTGTGATTAATTCTGTAAAAAATCATTTTTTTTAAAATTTGGTTTTTAAAGGTTGAACAATCTCTGAACATGAGTTTTATAAAATGCTTATCCAATGCACAATTTTGTCAAATATGTTATCCCAATTGCAAAAAGTATTACTTTAAAGCTGTATCTTTAATAGGAAAAAATCGTTAGGGATTCTAATGACATGAAAACACAAATACCATCATCGAGAAAAAGTAATTTAAAGTTTTTCTTTTGTATAAAAACACATAGCGAGTATGGCCTAAAACACTCATAACTTTTTCAATATTTGAGTTAAAGCAATGAAACTTTTCCCCTGTGTTCAGAACAGGGTTTAAGCTGCGTTCAAAAGTTCTTTAGCATAAAAGCTAAAATTGAGGGGAAAATGTTAGCAAAATACTAAAATGTTACACATTCTCATATATTTATATATGCCTCAGTGTGTTTCATCTCCAGTTGAAAATAAAATTCATATTTCATCTGTGACATCTTTGAAGAAATAAGTACAACAGCTATTTTTTTAAAACATAAAATAAAACACGATTGGTGTTTAGAACGTTGCAGTCCCATCCTGCTAATAAAGCAGTTTTTGGGGGACATAATGCTGGACAAGACTAATAGTTATTGAACTTAATTGTAGTTTAAACATCTTAACTAAGATTTAAAAAAGATTAAGTTGATTATCGCCATACATGCTTCCTTTCTAGGATCATAGATTTCTTCTTTTTTATTTTTTTAATTAATTTATTTTTTATTTGAGCAAAAAAGCAAAAATGCATTGCTTTATTTTCGCAATTCAGATAGTGTTTTCGCATTATGCGAAAAATGCGACCGTAGCGGAAACCCTGGTTCAGAACAGTTTTAGTTTTGAAATAAGCAATAAAACTTTTTTTGATCGTTTCATCATTTTTGAGGTACTGTAACCCCTCAACAAGGTTATATTATTTCTATATAATTTTTTTCTTAGATGATTTTTAAAATGATAGTGGGTGTCCCAAATTATCTATTGCTGAATACATAAGAGAAAAATAAAGGCACACCCTAAAAATAGAATAAGACTTCGTTCGAATGCAAAACGTACGATTGATATGCTATTAAAGGTCCAAAAAGTATCCCAAGTATGGGAAGTTGACTGAACGAAAAATTTCAACTGCTAAACCTGAAATATAAACAGTGCATCTGATTTTACGGTAAATTTTTATTTTGTGCAAAATAAGCCGTAATAATTAAAAAATCATGCGCAGGTAACCTAGAAAGCCTTGAAATTTTTACCCCCATGGTATGTGTTCTATCTACTCAATTGTCATTTTTAAAAAAATCAGTCTAATGCCATGAACCTTCGTATATTATCGTTCATTATCGAAGCTCAGAAGGAGCCCGAGAAAGATATCCGCAAACTTAGTTTTTTGTAAAGCAAGCAGCGCTGTTAAATAAAATCAATACACCAAAAAGTGGGTAATGTGTCTAAAAACAAATTAAACCTATTGCATTATATTTATCTTATAGCTACAAAAAAGAAAAAAAAAAAAAAACAACGCGTTATAAATTTTTAGTTATCAAAATTTGTTTAATTGTTGCTTCGGCGAATGTACATCGTGATGTACACTTGTTATTCAAGTAATATTGTTTTAAACCAAACAATGACTCAATCCTTACCCCTCGAAAAGCTATTTTATAGAAATATAAGGTTCGACTATAGTTCTTTTTTTATTCCAATTTTAAGAAAAAAACTATCATAAATTACGAAATTATCATAACGTGGAACCGTAACATGGGCACAAGCCAATTGGCGAGATACGAAATTACCATGAAGTGGAACTGTAACGTCGGTACAAGCCAAATGGCGAGAAAATTCACCATACATTATTTGTAAATATACACAGGCGAACCAAAAGACCTTTAATTTTTCTATTACGGGTGAAGCCGTGCGGGTGCCACTAGTTTAAAATAAATTGAAATAAATCTTCATGAAACTACAATTCAATTGAAAAGTTTTTAGCGCATTTGCGTCCCACGCAATAATGGTAAGATTAAGTTTTAGGAACGAAATTTTTCATTTCTCAAAATTATTTAACATAATAACAATAATAGTAATAAAGTAAAATTTGAATTTTGACTTCTTGAATTCAAGTTATGGTTTTCGCAACCACGAGCGTGTTTGTGGGGGGGGGAGGAGGGTATGTTTGTGTGGGGGTATGTGTAAAGACATGTGTGTGGGTAGTTGTGTGTATGTGTTTGTGGGGTGTATGTGTGGATAGTTGTGTGTTTGTTTAAGTGTCTGTATGTATGCGTGTATATAGATGTATGTGTATAGGTAGGCAAGTAAGTGACGCAACCTGGAGACGGTTTTCGCTATGGGAGCAGCATCGTGAGGCGGTCGGCCGACGGTGGTGCTGCAGAGGGAGGCGGGGGGGAAAATAAAATCAAAGAACACCATAGCAGTCAAATGAGAACAATAAGCAATGTAATTGCTCAAAAAATGCGAAGAAATAAATCATTCGTATTGCATTCTGCAGGCCCATACGTACATGCAGTCAACCCCCCCCCCCTTCAGGGGATTGAGAAAAAAGGTGCGCCACACTTTTGATAAATGATAATTATTACAGTCAGCCCTTACCGCGGAAAGTAAATTTCCATGGAAGATTAGCTTGAAAAGCAGATAACCATACTTGCCGACATTTTTCTTGAGCGTTTAATACTTGAGCATTTTTACACCCTCATCCGCCCTGTCCCACACAACTAATTTTATTTTCGATAAATAGTTGACTTTATCATCAACTTTTATAAGATACTTAAGTTCGCAGGAAAAAAACCAAAAGTAACAGTAGTATGATACCACAAAAGCCTACAGCAACGGTGGCACTAAGAGGGGACGAAGGGTAAACATTATGAAAGGGGGGGGGGGGGCGCGTAAAAGTAGTTTGTGATGGGCCCCAAAATTTCTGAAAGCCTCCTGGCCTATAGTATTTAAAGACTATTTCCTCTTGTCAAGAACAGTGTGAATCAGTGGCAGAGAGACCAGATCCAGCTTTTGTGACACGTATGCCCAATGCAACGTGGGTTAGTCGGGGGGGGGGGGTTATTGGGCCCACAAGAAGGCTTGTTTTAAGCTGTAACTTGTACACCGTTGTTAGGGAAGGCAATCTACCCCTCATTCCCCGCTAACCTGGACCATTGGTCAATATAAATTTTATACTTTTATGCGACATTTCAAGAGTTCAATGCCTTCAGCTACAATGAACAGGTGAAACTTAAGTTGACGGTATGAATGAGTTGACGGTAATGGTTAGTTTTGACGGTTCAATTTTTTGAGATTGCTATTCGGATCTGGACACACAATGCAACCTTAATACCAGACTTGGATAAAATAAAAAGCTTTTTGCGAACGCAAATCCTAACTGGAAAATTTTCTGCAATAATTATTTTGCCTAACTCACCCTTGAATACAAAATTAAATTTATATTCAAATATGAAAAAGACAAAAAAGAAGTACTTTAAATCATTTAATTTTTTTTACAATGACATATAGTTTGCTTATTTTTCACCAACTGAAGAAAATTGCTAAAACTATTATTTTTTTACACATGTGCTTCAAAAGGCTTTTGGAGCAGTTTAAAGAAATTCCTGCAGAGCCAAAAAGTTTCTGCGAACGCCGTTCGCGCGTTCGTCTATATTATGCAAGACTGCTTAATACCTAAATTGCTGAAAAAATTGTGACACACGACAAGTACGTTCTTTTGACTGAAATGTCTTGAGCTTTCTTAAAAAGGCCCGCCATTTGAGGGATCAAGGATGGAAGAGTAATAGCTAATCACCCCCTTGCCCTTCTCGGAAGTATTTGGTAATGACAGGTCAGTCTTTGAATATTCTCTTTTTATTCTTACAATTTTTACCAAAGGCTTCTCAGCCATTTGAATTGATGCTGAAGATAGGGTTTGATTCTGCTGGGACAGCTGAAGCAACCTCGGTGCAGAGTCTGATTTGCAACCTTCACCGGGGGGACTTCTGCCATTCCGGCGGAAGAAGTTCTTCAATTCCAGAATCCGGATGCCCCGAGAGCAACATCAGTCTAATGGTTCTCGGTAGAAGTGATAAAGATACTTCCACCGAAATCATGTTAGGCTGGTCTGGCTTTCGTATGCAGCGCAAGTTCTTCGACAATTTGCATTGACTAATCCTTGTCAAAGGTAAAAGCTCGTTGCATTACTGTCCGAGCAGGAGTGATTTATCAATGCTAATTCAAAATGCTTTCCTCCTCCTGCAAGAAAGACACCGATTCCAGAAAGTTTATTGTTATGTAGTTCAGGAAAGTGCTGTTTATACATCCAATGGACCGAATCGTCCAAATATCCGAAAGTAGCATCCCTAAGTTTTTTACTGCTGGAAAAAAATCATTTGCGTCTTGTATATGAGCAGAACAATATTTGATAAGGCACATATGATTCAGCCCAAAAAAAGATTAAAAGAGCAACTAATTATAACTAGTTAATTCTTGAAATCTTTGTAGATCGGCTGTTCGGCAACTGGTATTGATAATTCATTTATGCTGATTAACATCAGATATTGCCAAGTTGGCCCACACTATATTTTCAATATGACACGAGCCTAGTATAGGGAAATTTTGGGCAAATATTTTTAAGTTATAGGGAAATATTACGCTCGGGAAATTTTGTTAATTCCGTAGAAAAAAACGAAATTATTAGATGTGTGTGTGTGGGGGGGGGGGGGGAATTGTGCCAATAACAACAACAAAGTTAATTAACATTATTCAACCCGAATCGATTGTCCTGGGAGTTTCAGCTCTTTGTAGCTGTATTTTTCTTCCCAGATTGTTTTTCTGAGCTTGCCTAATTATCCCTATCCAGCAGTAATTGTAGCATGAATTGAAGTTCATGATGGGCCTATTGCAGACGCCCGACGATTTACGGTGGACATTTTTCTTGATCTTGTCACCGGTTTCGTAGGGTGTCTGTAATACTACTTATGAATCTTCAATGTCTAAAAAAGCATTTTTTGCCTCGGCTGGCGTTTGCTCTCAGTTTGCTCAACTTGATCCTAGTGTCCTCGGTTGGGGCAGCCGAAGTATCCTTGGTGTAGTTTACGCTATGCAGTCTTCACCGGGATTATTTCGGTTGTCTCAGTGGAGATTTTTCTCTGGTAACCAGCTTAGAGGCAAGATTCTCAAAAGATTAGTGGACTAGAATTTAACGTTCTACACAATTTTTTGACTTCCCAACCACCTGTATCTGTTGTGTCCTGCTGAAATAGAGGTATTCTGTCGGCTTAAGTGCGCAGGTAAGATTTTCAATTTTTTAATATTCTATCGTTTTATATAGGCTGTTCGTCTGAAGCCATGTTGTCAAGTTTCATCCCTTGCTCATGTCTTTCGCAGTCACCCGGAATTTCGCGGTGGACAGTACTTGCTCCACTCCCGTGTAGCGCCCACTGGTGGTAATTTTTGAAATTGAAGGTTTTGCTATGGTGTATCGTAATCATCTAACAGTTCTCGGTGGACAGTTTTTGAAACATGTCACCGGAATTGTTGGAGGTTTATGATATTGCCCGAATGACTTCAATATCCAAGTGGATGAACTTCAAGCTTGAAAGAATGGCAGCACAATTCCAGCCCTCTTTTTGTTCCGGTGCATGGGCGCCCATATAGGGGGCAAGTGGGGGCTCGAGCCCCATCTTTAAAAATTAAAACTTCCATGCTGTTAGTACTTTTTCCTTTGCAAAAACGTAAACACCTTTTCTCCAGCCATTAATGAAACAGTTGTAAAAGTGTCAAATTTTAGTAACTCTAATGTGTACTAAAATCGGATTCCACGAGGAAAATTTTCTGCTAAACCATGGGGAAAATGTTTGAGCCCCCCTTAAAATTTGCATATGGACGCATATGCGCCTGTGTTTCAATTTTTTCTTTTTCGAATTATCTGGGTGATGGAGCTGTAGTTCATCAATATTTTCCCCTAAAAATAGTTAGCAAGTTTATTGCATGTTCTTTTGACATAATCAGGGTTACCAACCTTGGAGAAACAATTGATCTGTGTTGCTTTTGAGGAGCAATTTAAAAATTTGCGGAGCAGTTTTCAATTTTGTATAAAAATAACTAAAACTACTCGTCTTAAATTGTTTTATATTTTTAATAAATCATTTTAAGCACGAGTATAAAAATAAAACAGCTTTAAACTATTTCAATCTTTAAATATAAGCACCTTTGATTTTTCATAATTACATTCTTTTTATGATCAAATAGCGAAATTTAAGCTTGAACTTTCGGTTGGGAAACGCGGAGCAAAAGAACTTGGAGCCGCGGAGTTTCGCCTTTTGCGGAGCAGTTGGCAACCCTGCATACTGCAAACTGATTTGATTTCTCCCAAAGAACAGTTATCGCACCCTGTTCGGCTGAAATGGTTAGTACAGTCGAACCTGTTTATCTCGAACCTGCTTATCTTAAAAACCTCTCTATGTCGAAGTTTTTCGTTTTCCCTGCTCAAAGTATTAATTTAATGCTTTCCCCCATGTTTGTCTCGAATGAAATTTTCTGAACCTGTATATCTCGAATTTCGACTTAAGTGTCATTCTTGAATTCGATCCTTAGCTATCTTCATTAACTGGAATTTGGAGACAAAAAGCATTTTTCTTAATATTAGCAGTCACATAATCCTCCAGAATTAAAACTTTATGTACAAGAAGAAAGTTTTCCAGCACTTACATCTAGTCGGAAACTGAGAGGAAGGGGACATTGTTGATTAGTAAAATTGCTTCAAGGTTTTACTTTCGAGTCATTGCTCCAATTCCTTATTTTTAGAAACTTTTTCATAACCTCTGTATCTCGAAGCCTTCATATCTCGAATTTTTCTTCTATTCCGTAAATTTCGAGATAGACAAGTTCGACTGTATAGACGAACGTCTTGGTAGGCCTGGAATTACCCACGACCTTCTTGGTAAGTCTCCTCTATTTAAGCTGTTCTTACATTTTTTTCCTTGTATTTCGTGCAGTTCAAACACAAGCATCCAGGTTGAAGTGATCTTAGTGTGCTTATTGACGCCCCTCATCTTTTCTGCAATGTGCTCCTCGGCTCAACTAGCCCAACAAATCCAGTTAGGTAAAGAAATAATCTTCACTGGGCTTGTTGGTGCTGGATTGATGCGGTGGAAGATTCTTCACTATCTGTACACGAAAGACCACTGGAGATTCTCTATGCTAAAGGTGAGCTCTTTCTTTTATAATATTTCTATGCGATATCGAATTTTGCACCAAAATTTCAGTCTTCTTTGACGAGGCCACTTTAATCTTTAGTGACGATTTTGGTTACGTTTGGTATAGCAGAGTTGTTGATACGTTACCACGTGGCACATGTTCGACATGAAGATTTGTCGGCTATTAAATTATTCCACCTCATTTTTGAGAAGTTCCAGAGAGCTTTTTACCCCCGAGTGTAATTCAGGGAATGGGAAGGGCCGATTGTCCAAGCTCCAATGAACCGAACTGTCCAATAATCCAAAAATACCATCTTATACTTTTTTCAGCTGAAATTTTTTTTGTCGTTGGTTAAGAGAGGAACTACTTGTGACAGGAAGATAGGATGATTAATTAGGTATATCAAACATTTATGCTTTTTGTATAACCAATGAGATTGTTAGTCCTCCCCCCCTCACGATCAGTCTTTACATAAGACGCGAATACAGCACAAGAAAAGTTTGGTGAACCTTGATACTGTGTAAAGTGTTATTATACATGTCTTTATCAAGTGATATACTATTTTTTCACCGACTTGGATTACAATTTTGCATTGGCGTAAATGTGACTATGCACGCCTGAAGTCTATTTTTCGGCTCTGTATTAAAAATTTCGAATAAGCAGCACTCACTATGGTGTTGCAATTTTGCTCTTGAGTTGCAACCGGAATAAACAGTTGCCTAATAACCCTAACTACGGAAAGATAGCAGTTTGAATTGAAACTCATAATTGGCGTATCGCAGGCACCCAACGATTCACGGTGGACATTTTTCTTTAGTTTGTCACCGGTTTCGTAGGGTGTCTGTGGTACTGCTTTTAAACCTTCAATGTCTATAAATGTCATTATACGGCCTTTTAAGATTTTTGAAGAAGTTTGTTGCCTCCACACGTAGTTCGCCCCCAGTGACCTCGCTCGATCCCAGCGTGCTGCCTGTTAATTCGGTTGAGGCAGCCGACGTATCCTTGGTGAAGTTGATGATATGCAGTCTTCACCGGGATATGATCGGTTGTCGTAGCTGAGTTCTTTCTCCGGTTACCATATCGCAATCGTGATAGACCAGCTTTTTCTCGCCACCTATGACTTATGGAAGCGTGTGTTAAATCAGCTCAAGAGCTAAGGTAAGCGATCTTATCTCTTCCGGGTCATGTTGAAGGACATCACTTCCCCCACCTGTATTTGCTGGAGAACATTCTTCTGCTGCAAGTCCGAGGTTCGTAAGAGGTGGAACAAGGTAGAAGCTAACTTAGCATAGTATGTTTAAAAATTATCTAGAAAGGGCATTCAAATGAAATCTGGTCACTAGTCTAAAGTAACAATTACGGTTTTATCAACTCAAAAATAGTCGCCAAAACTGTTGGCACATTTATTCCATTGCGACACTGGGCGGTCAATTCAATCTTTAAAGAAGTGTCCTTGTTTCATTCGAATGAACCTTATATAATGAATGATTCAAATATGTTAATATAAGCAATGGTTAGAGGGAGGAAATGTTGCAAAGTAAATAACGATGTAGATCATTTATCTTTTACTACTATTGCACGTAATGCTTAGCCTAATTTTTTTTCCTGCGTTCTTGAGGGTTCTGTAAACTTTTAATGAGTGGCATTTTCATTAATCAACCACAATTTAATGAAAAGCTAATTATATAATTTCGAATTATGTTCTTACCTAATGGGGATCTCTGGTCGGCTGCCATGAAGAGAAGTGAAGTAAGTAATATACTTTGTTTGCTATGTTTTGAAAGTCAAGCCCTCGCTAGGGAATGTCGTAATCATCCAACAGTTCTCGGTGGACAGTTTCTGAAGCATGTCACCGGAATTGCTGGAGGATTTTGATATTGCCCACATGACTTCAATATCCAAGTCTTCAAGCTCGAAAGAATGCTTAGTCCACATTTAAAGCTGTTTTGCTCTTTTAAAGCGGAGTTGTTGTCTTCAATATCTTGAGCAAGTCCAAGTGTCCAGGTTGAAATGTTCTTGCTTTTTTACACCAGGCCAGATGAGCTAGTTAGACTCGTGATTCCCCGACTCAACTTGCTTAACAAGCCCAGTTAAGTAAAAGAATTACCTTCACTGGGTTTGTTAGGACCGGATTGATGCGGTGGAATATTCTTCACTATCTTGGTGGTACGTGAGTATGATCGATGTATTATTGCTTTTTTAAAAATTACGAAATTGTAGAAATACTTTATTACTGCTATACCTACAACACTAATTTTTTTTCATTGTATATTTTTCAATTAAAAATACTTAGCTTTCGCTGTTTCTACTCGAGTGAAGTTGCTCGGAATTTCCCTGCTTGTTCTTTGTTTCAGAACTGCTGGAGGAGCTTCGGTGGAGATGTATGAATGCTTAACCGGGGTCTCTCTAGCAGTTTCGGGGCATAAAATCGTCCAATCGCACAGGAACTCAGAGGGAGGAGTTTTTGCAAAAGACCAAGAGGAGACGTCGGGAAGGTGAGTTGTGCTTTAACTTGTCTCTAAATCTCGTAACGAATTCCATTATTTTGGTTAAATTTTTTTTTCGAGCTGAAGGCCAGGACACCCCTTATTTTCTTTATACTTACTAATAGTGTTATGCTGTGAAAGTTTCAGCTTCTTACTCAAAATTTTAAGAGCGTGCTCAATGACCCCTTTATTTAACATCAAGTTGAGAAACATTTAATTTCCCGAGCTGTTTTTCGGTAAATAAGTATTAAATGTAATGTATATGCATATTACTCATGTATATTATGTGTAGCATTGTTTTTGTACTTTTTGTGTAACAAATGTGTTTTTTTAACCCCCCTCCCCATAATTATGAAGTTTAGGGTGCATACTTGCCAACTCTACTGGTTTTAACTGGAAACTCCAGTTTTTTGCTTCCATCTCCCGATTTCCCGTTTTTTACTATCTTCCCAGTAATTGGCACTTTAAGAGTTTGTCCTTAAACTTACCTCTGTTTTCAGTACTTGGAAAAAAAGTACTCTCTTGCAAATATTTTTGTATCAAAGAGTGCATCTATTTGGTTCACTAAAATCAAAAATATTTGAATCGATACTTTTTTAAAAATACGCATATTAAAAGTCGCCAAAATAACCAGTAATTGGCACCTGATACCCCAGTGTATGACACCTTGTGATCCAGTACTCGGCACATGTTAATAAAACTGGAAAATCACTATTTATACTTTCTTCTATATCTAATATATAGAAGAAAGTATTGGATTCGTGCAAATTTTCGAATTTCGAATTTTGACGGATTCGAACGTTTTGAGGTGTGCTGAGTTCATTTCGACTATTTTTGGAAAATGTCTCTGTCTGTCTGTGTGTGTGTATGTATGTGTGTGTGTATGTATGTGTGTCACGTCTGTGTGTGACCAGTTTTTTGTGGCCGCTCTACAACAAAAACTACCGCATGAAATCGAACGAAATTTTGTACACATGTGCCCCTATGTGAACTTGTGCCCATTAGTTTTTGGCGCGAATTCCTCCAAGGGGGGTGGAGCAATGGGACGTTTTTCGAGTTACGCGTGCTTGCTATTCCTCAGGAAGTAACTGGCGGAATCAGACAAAATTTGGTCCATATGTTGTCATTAACAGGAACAGGTGCTGATTCAATTTTGGTGTCAATAACTCAAAGGGGGGTTGAGCTATCGAACGTTTTTTGTCGTCAATTGTGACTGCTGTATCTCAAGAAATAACGAACGGAATCAAACAAAAATTTTTTGACAAGTAGCCCTTAGTGGGTATAAGAGCTGATTTTATTTTGGTGTCAACAGCTAAAAAGGGGGTAGCGCAATCGCCCGTTCTTTTTTTCCATTGTGAGTGCCCTATCTCAAGAAGTAATGCTACGTTCTGGTTGAAATTTGGAATATATGTGAATCCATACGTAAACAGGCTTTGGTTCTATTTTGACGCCGATCGCTCCAAGAGGTGTTGATTTATTTTTTTTTTTTTGCGAATAAAAAATATTTTTATTAATGCAACAATAAGAAAGATAAATCGTAATAGATTGTCGGCTGCGTATTTCTCGTGATTTTAATTGTATGGAAATGATCGGAAATATTATCTCAATGATTTAAAATTTTCAACTGTTGCCATCTTATGTTTGTTCACAAATAAAATATTTGTAATTAATTCAAGCAAGGCTTTTAAAATAACTTTCAATTTTCGCTCTTTGCTTTGCTTTTACAATAATTCAGACATTGGGATGGTCGTCAAGTTTTTGCATGTGTCATTTTGTTTTTGTTGGGAATATTGCTTCCTCGTCAAGCATGGGGAGGGATCAGAAAAAAAAAGAAAAATATAGAAGAAAGTTTCGTAATGGCCACTACATACTAGTTCATATTAATTTGATAATATGGGGAATATTTTGCTTTATCTTTACTAATAATAAAGCTGAAAGTCTGTCTGGATCTCTGTTACGCGCATAGCGCCTAGACCGCTCCTCCGATTTTCATGAAGTTTGGCACATGTTCCATGGCAAAGATATTGAAATTAACGCTGTTTCATCCTTCGGTTTACAGTTTTGATTTTACGAATGCTACCTAGTTAGGTTTGCCCCAAAATAGTTAAAAACTGATATAGCAAACTTTTGCATTAAGTTTTCCTCTTTTTTTATTTAACAAATGCAACAAGTCTGTTTTCTTTCTCTTTAAAAACCACCCGCTGCAGGCGGCATTGAGATACCGTAGGTGGCGAACGGGGGTTAGCGAGCGAATCGAGCAGAGGACGGAGCCCCCAGTATAAAATTAATTACTGACTAACTTTCATTTGGATTTTTTCTGGTGAAAGTCACTCCAACTGACAAAGCCGCAACTTCAAAAATTGACGAGTGATGCTTTTTTTGACGATTACTGTACAAAAGCTACCGATTTCAATTTCCGCTTTATCATATTCGTAATCTACGCAAAAAACTGAAGATAATGACACCACACTCAGCTTTATCGCGGAAATGACGCTATTTCCCCAGTACTTGGCAAACATGCCAATTACTGGGGACTAGCAAAATTGAAGCACCAGTAAATGGCACCCATCATTATTTTAAAATTCCAAATAATAAAACATACTTCTACACAATTAAAGTAACACCTTTCAACTAAACAAAACTTTTGACAATGAAAATTTAAAATATATTTTAAGTCTGATTTTAATGGATTTATGTGCATGATTCCCTTAAGCCAGAGAAGAAGCTTTTGCATCAAAAATGGCCGATTTGACACAAGCCACAATTGTTTCCCTTTCCTACGTACTTCTGCCTTTTAGTAACATGAATTTAAGTTATTATCTTTAAAATTATATTATGTACATTCAGTTGGTATATAGCCTTCTAATTTAAAAAAAAAAAAATGGATACGAGTCTTTTTAGGACATTTTTGTTGGAAGTGCCAATCACTGGTGCCGTGCCAATTACTGGGGGTGCTACCCTAATACTTCAACTAAACTAATTTTTTGGAAGCATTCCACATTGCAACGAAGCACTTGCTTTGTTGAAAATTGCAGATTTCAATCCTTTTGTGTCTACTCATTTTATATCTTTTCTTTATACATTGATTTTTTTTCCGGATTTTAGTAATTTTTTGTAGCTATTATTTGGTAAAGACTGGGGATTGTGAAAAATTTAAATCAAATTCCCTCCTTATTTATTTTTTCATTTGCAGTATGTTTTGCTGCTACCTTATCGGCGAAAAATCCCCATTTTATTTAAAAGCATAATTTAATAATTCTGTTGTAAAGATGTCGCTGGTGAATCACCTATATACTTCTAGTGGTCCTGTTTGTTTTCCTTCGAAGGTTGGTAAGTATGGGTAGGGGGTTGATCAGTCTTCCAGTTAAAATAAAAAGCTAAAATTCTTCCAGTAGATTAATATCCACAAGTCTAAAAATATTGAGGGGTGTCCTGTTATATAAAGGGAACCATTTTTGCATGTATTTTTTAACCACCCGTTGGGCATGCATCATAGCACAATCGTTCTGTGGCGCACTATTAAAACTCTAAGTACAGGTACGATAACTTTATTTTTTATAGATAACGACACATTCTGTCTTAAGGTAATATTTTAAGTCAATATTTTAAATAATTCATTAATAGTACTTTTAACAGTGTAGTTTAAAAATGCTCCCTTGGTGTTTTTAACTGCTACGTTGTATTTGTGTGGTAGTTTGTTTTTTGTTTCTTCCTGCAGCTTGTGCTTCACTGTTCGGTTGAGCTAGCTGAAGCATTCTCGGTGCAGCTTCTAATATGTTATCTTCACCGGGAACACTTTTGCTGTCTCAATCGAAACTTGAATTCTCTGGGAAAGACGAGCGCTGAGTGCCGACTGGATTTTGTAGACATTTATTTGAAATGGAGATCATTGGGTCTGTCGCATCCATCTACTAAACTGCGGTGGACAATCTTCTTTAAGTGTCACCGGTTTGGTGGGTGGTTATGATAGTGCCCGAATGGACATTGATACTTCGAGGGCGACTTCATGGAGCTGAATAACGACTATTGAAGATGTGCTCAAGTTGGCTGATTCTATTTCTCTCCGAAGATGTTTGGCCTTAGGTGGCACCTTGAGTGATTTGAACCAAATTGTTGGTAAGTATTTAAAATTTTTTAATCTGTTCTAGATTAAAATATAAAACACACCGCTAACTTCTGATAAAATGATGTACTGTGCTTGTTGCCTTCAAACAAAATTAATATGCTAGTTTCTCAGTCGTACTTTTTTACGGATAGGGTTACGTCTCATTTTCAGTGCAGTTTTCCTTTTCTTTTACTCTGTCCTCTGTGATGTAGTTTAAAATTTGGTTCGAAACTCTGAAGTCTACGAAAGCAGCGCCAATTCTAAGCAGGATGTCTGCTTTTTCCTCCAAGCAATATCAGGTCATTCAACTCTTGGTAAAACCTGAATAAAATACTCGGCGTCGAAGGCATAGCTTGCAGAGCTTTTGCGCGCAATATTGTAAATTTTTAGACCATGACCCTAAGGAAAGCAGCGAGGTTTCAGCTTTTTTTCGAACTGAATGTGTAATGTCTTACAATGATATTGTCATAGGGTCTCATCAGACCTTATTTATTTTTAGATCATCTGTGGCATTGAATTTCCCGCGAACTGAACTCGCCCAACGACGTCCAGTAAAGTATTTCAGAAATCTTCACTGGGCTCTTTGGTGCTGGCTTTTGTTCGTGGAATCCTCAGGCGGTTTTCTGGAATAGAGCATGGAGGGCTATTGCAGAGACCCAACATTTCGCGGTTGACCAATTTTAAATTTGTCACCGGTTTTGGTGGGTCCCTATGGTAGTACTATTTTGGCATCAACATCTAAAAGGCTGGTAAGTTTTTTAGTTTCTAAAACGTGAACGTAATGTGGAGGTTCTTTTTGGTTTTGCCACTGTGCAAAAATAAGTTAATTTGGGTGAAATTAAACGCAAAACTTTTTTGATGCTGTTTCTGGAGGACCATTGGGAACGTCCCTGAATTGGCTGAAGATCCAACCTGAGCCGACAACCGGGTAATCTCTGGCTGTTTTGGCAGGACCAAGATCGTCTAAATTGCCAATTCACTTCCCTGTCGCTCAACTTCAGTAATAAAGAGATCTCTTCTCCGGGATTGAATGTTCAACAGGTGGTTCCTGATCATTTGTTAACGAGAGTCTCTACGGCCTTATCGCTGCCATCCAACAGGTCGCGGAAGACAATTTTTTTTGGATTTGTCACGGTCCTGTTGGGTGGTTATGATATTGCCGCTATCACATGAATGTCGGAAAGCTCATGGTGAGTATGCTCAAGATCTAGTTTTTCAAATGTCTTTGTTTACAACATTAAATGTGGTTTTTGTGCCCTTAGGGGAAACGAAGGAGACTTGAGCCAATTTTTGGTTTTTATCTTCCATTTTTTTATTTGTAGAGTAGTTAGAAAGAAGTAAAAAATACACATAGTTTGCCATTTTGCGCATTATTATGGCTAAAAATAATAGCATAATTCTAATTTGAAATGGTAAAAAAATATATATACATTACGTCTGTAAATGGGTTGAGTGTCTCTAGAGCTAGGTAAGATATGACCCCCCTTCAATCATGAATTTAAGAAAATCCATTGATATTTAAATAAAAAACGCAGGTTTGGTGTTTTTTACTTTAATAAGCGATACTTAAAGTGAATGGAAAAAATAATCTTACTACACATCAGCAGAAAATGAGAATTCAAAACTCGTCAACTAAGACCTTAAAGGTCATTAGTATTTTAGTTATTTGCCAAGTAAAAAAGATTTATTTAACCAAAATATTTTAGTTAATCTTAAAAGTAAAAAAAAAATCCCCTTCATATTCACAATATTAATGCTATTGCTTAAATAAAAGCAAATCATGCTTAAATAAAAGCATTCATTGAAAAAACATCAAATTATTCTTTGGATCAAGTCTTTCTAGTTAGCCTGGGGTTGAAGTTCCCCAGTTAACTTTATTTTGTTTGCCTTAAAATTTTAGCAACTTAGATTAAAGTTACATAAAACTACTGCGTATCAATAGATAGCAATATAAAAGTGACTAAAACTTGTACACTTTTTAAAAATTCCAAGATAAAATTTACTTTTTAAGTGCAGTATCATACACACTAAATTACTTGAAACCCCCCCCCCACCCCCCAAGTTCAATTGCGCAAATTCCGCCCGCGATAAAATAATTTCTCAACCATCTTTCCCCCTATTTTATTTCCTAGCTCTTTTTAATTTTTATTTTTTAAAAATATTTGAATTTATTTTTTAACCATTTTTTATTTGTTTATTTTTAGTCATTATTATCATTATTTTATTAGAAAAGTTCTGTGATGCGCCAATGACAAACACACATACAAACTAAATAAATGAAATATAAACAGAATAAAATAAATAAATTGAATAAAAAATAAATCAATAAATAAATTTAAATAGAAAAATTAAATCCCCTCCCCGAAAACTTTGGTCGATTTTTTAGGGTTGGAAAGTCTGATGGCCTGTTGTCTTCTCCCAGTGTGCCGTCTGCTTGTTTTCGGTTGGGGCAGCCGGAGCTTCCTTGGTGCAATGTTTTATTTGCCACCTTCACCGGGAGTACTTCTGCTGCCTCAGCGGGAAGGGTTCTCCACCGTCAAGAACTATGGGAAGTGACATTATTCTAATGGCTCTCGGTGAAACTGAATAAGAAATGTTCACCGAGTGCACGTTAGAGTAGTCTGACTTTCGCATGCAGCTTGAGCGTCCCGGCATTGCATCAAATAAGACCTGGACACGCATCTTCGTGATTTCAGCAAATTTTTCCTTCCACTTCAGCAAAGAAGCTCTACCGGGGTGGTAATGTAGCCTGGAAAACCTGAAAATCAGGGAATTCATGCGGTAATTTTAATTTCTGAAAAGAATCAGTGTATTTAAAAAAATTCCTCAATCAGGGAAGATTATAATTTTTTAATTGTTAAACCTCAAGTTCTCCTCCCTAAAGTTTCTTTTCATGACTTTGGATCTCTTTGCCAAACAACTCTTTTATTAATAATCTAGAATTATTTTTAAAAACTGCTGCAACCCCCCCCCCCCCAAAAAAAAAAACTTGAGACTCGACCAAAAATGTTGAAGAATTACTGTTGATGACGATTGAGTTAGTAATTATTTTATTTTTCATGCAGCCGAGTTCAATGGTTTTTGCCTCAATTAAAAGGCTTGCAAATAAAATTTATTTTTCATTGTGATCAAAATTCTGTGATCTTTTTTAGTGCGAGGTTTTAATGTCACAAGTTAAATACTGAACCGAACTAAATGTAATTAAAAAAAATTTGTCTTAAAGTATTTTGAATGTTCAACCTAACTTTTCTCTTGTTTTTGACTCAAAAATCCTTATTTCCACTTATTTTTCCTGACTAAAATCTACTGCTTGTTTCTTGCAAGAATTGCAGGTTTGCAATATTAATGTGGTTTTATCTGTTCAGATATTTGCGATATCCACGATTGCAAAATAAGGGAAATTTTTGGTGATAAATCAGGGATTTTTTTTACAGGATTTTGTTGATCTTGATTAGTCAATTAATTATTGCAACAGTGTAAGTTTCTGGATTTTTATCAGGATCAAATTGTTAACTATCGGGCAAAATGTTCCTTTTGCCCAATGTGTGTATTCGCATATATTACAATGTACCTTGGCTTCCTTATTTTGATTGTATATCGATTTCTTTTCCGGATTTTAGTAATTAAATTTTTGTAGCTACTTTTTTGGTAGAGACTGGGGAATGTACGAAACTTGTTTTTCGGTTTTTCCTTTGCAGTATGTTTTTCTTGCTTCCATCTCCCGATTTCCCGTTTTTTACTATTTTACTATCTTCCCAATAGATGGCGCCCTTTTCTAGTCCACCAATATCAGGGAATAAGAATTTTTCCAATTAATGCCTCAATTAGTAAAAACTAATTTTCTGGAAGAATTCCACATTGCATGTTCAACGAAGCACTTGCTTTGTCGAAAATTGCAGATTTCAATCCTTTTGCATCTTAAAAATACTTTAATTATCTGGAAATAACATGTGCTACACTACACCTACTCATTTTTTATCTTTTCATTATATAAAATTTTTGTAGCTATTTGGTAAAGACTGGGGAATGTGAAAAATTTAAAGTAAATTAACTCCTTATTTATTTTTTCATTTGCAGTATGTTTTTCTTGCTGCTACCTACCTTATTGGCGAAAAATCCCCATTTCACTTTAAATTTAGTATTTATGTTATTTAAAAGCATAATTTAATAATTCTTTTGTGGAGATATGTCGCTGGTGAATCACCTATATACTTCTAGTGGTCCTGTTTGTTTTTCTTCGAAGGTTGCCAAGTATGGGTAGGGGGTTGATCACCCTCTTCCAGTTGAAAGGAGCTAAAATTCTTCCAGTAGATTAATATATCCAAAAGTCTAAAAATATTGAGGGGGTGTCCTGTTATATAGGAGAAACTTACTTGCATGTATTTTTGAACCCCCCGCTGGACATGCATCCAAGTATTGAGTCGTTCCGTGACGCATTACAAGTCTGTAAGTACAGGTACGACAACTTTGATTTTTAGAGGTAACGGCACATCCTGTCTTAAGGTAATATTTTAAGTCAATATTTTAGATATTTCATTAATAGTACTTTTAACGCAGTGTAGTTTAAAAATGCTCCCTTGGTGTTTTATACCTGCTACGTTTGTATTTGTGTGGTGGTTTGTTTTTTCCTCCTGCAGCTTGTGCTTCACCGTTCGGTTGAGCTAGCTGAAGCATTCTCGGTGCAGCTTCTAATATGTTATCTTCACCGGGAACACTTTTGCTGTGTCAATCGAAACTTGAATTCTCTGGGATAGACGAGCGCCAAGTGCCGACTGGATTTTGTAGACATTTATTTGAAATGGAGATCATTGGGTCTGTCGCATCCATCTACTAAACTGCGGTGGACAATCTTCTTTAAGTGTCACCGGTTTGGTGGGTGGTTATGATAGTGCCCGAATGGACATAGATACTTGCGAGGATGGCGGCATGGAGCTGAATGACGACTGTTGAAGATGTGCTCAAGTTGGCTGATTCTATTTCTCTCCGAAGATGTTTCGCCTTAGGTGGCACCTCGAGCGATTTGAACCAAATTTTTGGTATTTAAATTTTTTGCATGTGTTCTAGATGAAAATATAAAACACACACCGCTAACTTCTGATAACCTGATGTACTGTGCTTGTGGCCTTCAAGCAAAATTAATATGCTAGATTCTCAGTTGTACTTTTTTAACGGATTTCATTTTCAGTGCAGTTTTCCTTTTCGTTTACTTTGGTCCTCTGTGATATAGTTTAATTGGTTCGAAACGCTGAAGTCTCTACGAAACAGGGTTTGTAGTTTTGTCGGGACAAAAACTGATTTAATCCAAGCCACTGGCTAAAACTGGATTTAACCACCATAGAACTGGCCAAAACTAAATTACGTGAAAATAAACTTCTAATTTGTATGTATGTAAGAGATGTGTTTTGCAAATACTAAATCTGTTAGTTGTAAGTTTAATTAAGCATAACAATATTAGTTAATTAAATGTAATATTAGTGAAGTAATTTACATTATTATAACAATAGTAGTGAACAAATTTTAAACTTTCTTCAAAATTAATAACTGAAATTGCTCACACTAAAACAAGACGTAAGGAATACAAAACAGCCCTGTAACATAAATATAGTATCTTTTCAGTAGCGTTGCCTTTTAATTTTCAAAAGTGTTTTCCCCCTTGCGTCTTTAGTTTTGTTTTTAAAAAATGCCTATATGTTTCTAAGAGAAGTTCTTTTTTTTCTCTCTCTCTCATTTATTCTTCAAAATTACTTGAAATACTTTGTACATTTGTGTGTGAGAATTAAATCCTTCACTCTAATACGTTTTTAATGTTACTGCATATTTTTCATACAAACCTTATCTTCTAAACATGCTGTAATTTCTACAAACTAAAACATACTGTTTAGATAATGAAAGATGGTTGATTATGGTTTGTTTTGCATTTCTTTTGAATAATTTATTTGGTTTTCATTTAAAATTTGATTTGCCAAAACTGGATAAAAACTGATATTATCCTGGCCGGTTTTAACCGGTTTTATCCATTGTTTTAAACCACCACTGGCCGAAACTCTTACAACCCTGCTACGAAAGTAGTGCCAATTCAAGCAGGAAGTTTCTCCAAGCAATATTAGGTCATTCAACTCTCAGTAAAACTTAAATAAAATACTCGCATCGAAAAGAGCTTTCGCATGCAACATTGTAAATTTTTAGACCATGACACTACGAGGAAAGCAGCGAGGGTTCAGTTTTTTCGAACTGAGTGCGGTAATGTCTTACAATCAGGGATAGAAGTGACCGACTTGTCACATATAGGACATGTTCCACAAAAAATATAGGACAAATATAGGACACATTATATGAATAATTTTGCTATGAAAAACGAAATAATACATATCATATATTATTTATTCTTATCAATGATTTTGTTTTAAAAAAAACCTCAAACAACATTATAACTTGCATCTGAAATGACTTTCCTGTAGTTGAAAGAATAATTTTTGAAAAAACAGTGTACATAACTAAACAAAATTTGGACAAAGATAATTTTTATTTTTTCTTCCTCACTCATGACCCAAGTACTAATTCCACTGTTCTTTGATTTCAAATCTAAACTGAACCCTTTACCACTTGTATTAAGAACAAACAGCTTGAAGGATCCTTCTAACGTTTTTCAGAGTTTTACTTTATGCTTGAATGTTTTAGCATGCTGCCTCAATTGCGAAAATCCACTATGCAAAAATGGCAAAAAGAGGTAAATCATCCATGTACCAAAATTTGTACAATTAATGTCCTCCTGGTTCAACCACTCCACACGAAATTTTGTTAAGCAATGCGATTTCGCCCATTATAATTCCATTTATTACAACAAACTACATTTTAACATCATAAGGAACTAACATTCCACGATTCCAAAATTCCACAAAAAGAAAAGATTGCAAAACCAACTTCAGACTTAGTTCTCGAAACTCCACCCACTATAGAATGACGTCACATTGATGTAGCCAATGAGAGAAGATGTTCGTCGTAGGATTTCGTCAGTTGTGTTTTTTAATTTAAAATTCGGTTGGGCACGAACTTTCAGCGAAAAACACGATGTCAGAAAGTTTATTTACTGTTCTTTTTGGAAGATATATAGGGTAAAAACGGGAATATAGGAAATATAAGACATGTTTGGAAAATATAGGAAATATAGGACGATTTTGATGCTTTTTTTGAAAATATAGGGTATATAGGACTACTTCGACCCCTGTACAATGATATTGTCATAAGATTTCTGTAATTCTTAGGGTCTCATCAAACCTTTTTATTTTTAGATCATCTGTGGCATTGAATTTCCCGCGAACTGAACTCGCCCAACGACGTCCAGTCAAGTATTTCAGAAATCTTCACTGGGCTCTTTGGTGCTGGCTTTTGTTCGTGGAATCCTCAGGCGGTTTTCAAGAATCGAGCATGGAGGTCTATTGCAGAGACCCAACATTTCGCGATTGACCAATTTTAAATTTGTCACCGGTTTTGGTGGGGTCCCTATGATAGTACTATTTTTACATCAACATCTAAAAGGCTGGTGGTAAGTTTTTTCGTTTCAAAAACGTGAACGTAATGTGAAGTTTCTTTTTGGTTTTGCCACTGAAGTTAACGTAAAACTTCTTTGATGCTGTTTCTGGAGGGACCGTTGGGAACGGAACCTGAATTGGCTGAAGATCCAACCTGAGCCGACAACCTGCTGTTTTTTCCTTTGCCAGAACTGCTGGAGAGGCTTCGGTGCTGATATATTTTATGCTTCACCGGGTAATCTCTGGCTGTTTTGGCAGGACCAAGATCTTCTAAATTGCCAATTCAGTAATAAAGGGATCTTCTCCGGGATTGAGTGTTCAACACGTGGTTCCTGATCATCTGTTAACGAGAATCTCTACGGCCTTATCGCTGCCATCCAACAGGTCGCGGAAGACAATTTTTTTTTGGATTTGTCCACGGTCCTGTTGGGTGGTTATGATATTGCCGCTATCACATGAATGTCGGAAAGCTCATGGTAAGTACGCTCAAGACATAGTTTTTGAAATGTCTTTGTTCTCAACATTAAATGTTTTTTTTTTTGTGCTCTAGGGGGAACTAAAAGAGACTTGACCCCATTTTTGGTTTTTATTTTCCATGTTTTTTATTTGAAGAATACTTAAAGAAATAAAAATTATACATAGTTTGCCATTTTTGCACATTATTATGGCTAAAAATAATAGCTTAATTCTAAGTTGAAATGGTACAAAAAAAAATATATATATATATATTACGTCTGTAAATGGATTAAGCGTTTCTAGAACTAGGGAGATATGACTCCCCCCCCCCCAATCTTAAATTTAAGAAAATCCATTGACATTTAAATAAAAAACACGCAGGTTTGGTGTTTCTTGCTTTAATAAGTAATACTTGAAGTGAATGAAAAATTAATTTTACTGCACATCAGCAGAAAATAAGTCTTAATTCAAAACTCATCAACTAAGACCTAAACAATAGACAAATCATTGGGCTTAAAGGTCATTAATATTTTAGTTATTTGTCAAGTAAAACAAAATATTAATGTTATTGCTTAAATAAAAAGCAAATCATGCTTAAGTAAAAGCATTCATTAAAAAACATCAAATTAGTCTTTGGGTCAAGTCTCCCTAGTTAGCCTGGGGTTAAAGCTCCCCAGTTAACATTTTGTTTGCCTTAAATTTTTAACAACTTAAAGTTGCATAAAACTACTGTGCATCAATAGATAGCTAGAAAAGTGACTAAAACTTGCATACATTTAAAAATTCCAAAATAAATTTTACTTTTTAAGTGCTGTATCATTTAACACTGAATTTCTTGAAAACCACTGATAAATCTGAAATGGCTTATCCCTGCAAAATGCTGATTAACTTGTCAACTAATAATGACTAAAATTTTCCCTAAATATCCTTTTCATGGAAATAATCCTCATGGATCAAGTCTCCCTATGGGTCAAACCTCCCTCGTTTCCCCTACAGTCGAACCTAATAAACGCAAAATCACTTGACATTAAATAACTCTTTATGAAATTCCTGCAATCACTTAACCGGATTTATCCGATTATTAAGGTGTTCCGGTACCTTAAAAAGGATGAAACGATCAAAAATTTTTTTATTGCTTATTTCAAAACTAAAAACTATTCTGAACATAGAGGAAACGTTTCATTGTTTTAGTTCAAGTATTTAAATAGTTATGAGTGGTTTTAGGCCATGCCCGCTAAGTGTTCTTATGTAAAAGAAAAACTTTAAATTGCTTTTTCTCGGTGATTTTTTTCATGTCATTAGAATCCAAAGGATTTTTTTTCTATTAAAGATACAGCTGTAAAGTAATACTTTTTGCAATTGGAATAACATATTTGACACATATGCATTGGATAAGCATTTTATAAATTACTCAAATGTTTAGAGCATGTTAAACCTTTAAAAACAAAATTTTTGTAAAAAAAACTTGGGATTAATTATGTAATAAAGCAATCTAATAAACTCATAAGGAAATGAATGCACAGATTTTTAGATGATTATAGTGATCGTTTAGCAAAAAAAATTAAATTAGAGCAAAAATAAAAAAGCCTTAGAGATTGTAAAAAAATTTTCCTCAATTTTTCTAATTTTAAAAAGTAGGCAATATTTTTAAATTTTGAAAATAAATTATTCATTACGAAATAAGTAAGCATGCTATAGTTTCAAAGAAATATAAAATTTACTTAAATTAAAAAAAAGTTTAAAAGGTACTGTGAGCCCTTAACATGGACTCGTGTATTTCGCGTTATCGAGGTTTGCGTCTATTTATAAATATTAAAAAATGTTATATTGACGTTTTCAATTCTATTTCTCCTGCTTATCTGTTTTTTAAGGTTGGAAATTCTGCTAGTTTGGTGATGGCCTGTTGTCTTCTCCCAGTGTGCCGTCTGCTTGTTTTCGGTTGGGGCAGCCGAAGCTTCCTTGGTGCAGTGTCTTATTTGCCACCTTCACCGGGAGTACTTCTGCTGCCTCAGCGGGAAGGGTTCTCCACCGTCAAGAACTATCGGAAGTGACATCATTCTAATGGCTCTCGGTGAAACTGATTAAGAAATGTTCACCGAGTGCACGTTAGAGTAGTCTGACTTTCGCATGCAGCTTGAGCGTCGCGGCAGTGCATCAAAGAAGACCTGGACACGCATCTTCGTGATTTCAGCAAATTTTTCCTTCCACTTCAGCAAAGAAGCTCTACCGGGGTGGTAATGTAGCCTGGAAAACCTGAAAATCGGGCATGAGGTAATTTTAATTTCTGAAAAGAATCAGGGTATTTTAAAAATTCCTCAGTCAGGGAAAATTGTAATTTTTAAATCGTTAAACCTCAAGTTTTCCTCCCTACACTTTCTTTTCATGACTTGGTATCTTTTTGCCAAGCAAAACTTTTACTAATAATCTTGATTTTTAAATACTGCTACAAACCAAAAAAAAAAAAAAACCTTGAGACTCGGCCAAAAATGTTGAAAAATAACCGCAAACAATGGTTTTTCATTTTTTTAAAATACTTTAGCAATTATTTTTTTTTCATGCAGCTGAGCTCAATGTGAGTGCGAGGTTTCAAATGTCACAAGTTAAATACTGAACCGAACTAAATATAATTTTAAAAAGCTTTTTTTAAAGTATTTTGAATGTTAATCTAACTGTTTTCTCGTGCTTTTGGCACAAAAATCCAATTTTACCACCTATTTTCCCCGACTAAAACCTACTGCTTATGTTTCTTGGAAGAATTGCAGGTTTGCAATAAAAAAGTGGTTTTATCTCTTCAGATATGTGTGATATCCAAGATTGCAAAATAAGGGACATTTTTGGAGATAAATCAGGGAACTTTCAGAGTCTTCGTTTGTTATCACTCTTTCATAAACTTCAATTTTTTTCCCCCGTTTTTGTTCCTCAGTTAACAGAAATACATAGGCAAACCTTGACGAGACTAACGTTCTGTGTAGCATTTTGTGGTTTTCAATAGCAGTTGAAAATTTTTCTAGGAATGAAGCTACAGAAAGTTCGCCCCCAGTGACCACAGACTCCCCCTAAGAAAACTTTCCTTTGCATCTAAAAAACTTCAGTCGCTGGACATGGCATTGATGTAGGACCTCCACTGTTGCCATTGCTTTGTAAACTATTAAAGAATTGTGTCGAGATTGAAAACAAAGCGAAGTTAAATTAAAATTTAAACAACAAGCAAAACCATGCTGGAAAAGATAGAAAAGCTGAATGTGCTTTGAAACTGGTTGACGAATGATAGGGATAACGGTCATATTTTACTTCACCTATTACTATGTGATAAAAAATTGCATAATTTGGCTTTAACTTTTTATAATTCAGATATTTAAATTCTGTTAACTTAATAATTAGTAATTTAAAACTGCATTCAGTTGAGTCATTGATTTTAATGAGGTTGCCAAAACAAATGCACCTTAATTGGAAAAAAATCATTATTTTGTGTCTCTTGGATTCTTTTCGGTTATTGTTATCAGTCGGTTATTGTTATCAAATTGTATTTGTCTCAAGTGATCACATTAAGCGGCGCCTACTGTATTACAATGTACCTTGGTTTCTGCGTTTTGGAGTGTGAGTGTTGAATCGGCGAAGTGTTCCTGGTAGAAGTGAAATTGCTATCTTCACCGGGACATTGGGCTGGTTTAACATTCTTTCATTCTACAATGGAGTACTTTTAGCTCCCCACCTGTCTCTGCAACACTCCCTGGTCACTGCTGCATACCTTTATTTTCCGTAATTAATTCAACTTTTCTATTTCAAATTCCGGAATGAAATGACTATGACCGATTTCGGTCTTGTTAAAATTATCCAAAAGTGGCGAGACGGAACAAGATAAGAATAATTGAATAACAACAAATATTTAGTAAGTGAGTAAAATCTAGAAATTTTTAAGAATTTTGTATTTTTGAGAAATCACGATTGCTTATTGGGCAAAATCTTCTAAAGTTAACTTTTTAATCATTCAAATTTGCCACGAAAACTAGAACAATACCTCATTTTCATCATTCACATGGAGATACTACACCACTTCTACAATGAACGACACATATATTGGTTAAATTATCTTTCACATAAATGTGATATACGGAAAATTAAATCACATTAATTTGGTTATTTAAAAAAATAGTATTTGTAATTCCCGATTGTTAATTTGATTATCTGAGATTTTAAAAGCTTTTAAGTTAAAGAAAGTTAAAACAACTTTTTTTATGTTGACAACGACTTTTTTAAAGATTTACTTCTCTACGTCATACGGAGTGATCTGGGGCAAAAAAAAAAAAGTTGGAGGAAAAAATTGAAGTAGTTGACTGGGTTAAAATATCGCCCCCCCCCCGGGATAAAAATGGGGAAAATAGGGACTGTTTTAAAACTGGTAAAATCATCAGTGAATATTCTTCAAGGAATTCACCAAGTTTTTATTGGTGCAAAACAGCAATTCTTTTTCACGTGGTAGAAAGTTAGTGTTGTTTTCCGGCCTGGACACTGCGCTGGCAGAAAAAACTACTTTTACGGAATTCATAATCTGCAAGTAGGGTAGCAAGGAGAAAATTAACGAAAATAGCCAATCCGCTTGGCGAAAATACTCAACTAGTATGAAAACTGCGCATAATAAAAAGATTTAACTCCAATATTTAAGTGGTTGAAAATTTGAGATATTTTCTGTGTTTCTAAATGCAAGGTTTGTTATTGCTTCCAAATTAAATATTTTATAAATCTGTTGCTTAAATCAGTGCTTCTTAACCTTTTTTTACTTTAGAGCACTTTGTAGTTGGCTCAATAATTGCCTGCGGCACACTGAACTTAATTTCATGGTCAATACGAACATTGCTTCCATCATTCCTTAGTCAAGACAAGAAAGAAAAAAATTTCCATATTTATATAAAAATTCATCTTTTTAATGCGTGGAAATATTTTTTAAATATTTCAGTTTCTTTAGAAATTGTAGTTCATGAATTTTAGTAAGCTTTCGCTTAACACGACTAAGACACTTGTGCTTGTCTTGAGGCACTGTGGCACTTTCTAATCAGCTGTATGTCGGGAATAGCTAAACGAACTTTTTAAAGGGTTACAAACAGTAACCTCTAAAATGATGAAACGATCAAACACAAAAAAAAAAAAAAAAAAAATATTGCTTATTTCAAAACTAAAAACTATTCTGAACACAGGAAAAGTTTCATTGCTTTAGTTCAAATATTTAAAAAATTATGAGTGGTTTTAGGCCATGCTTGTTGTCATGCATAACGTAAACAGACATTTAGGCACGCTGTTTACTAGCATTCAATATGCGCCCAATGGCACTTCGCTAAACCGGGGACCGCCGCGAATATTAGAGGAAAATGTTGTGGGCCAGGGCGGTCATTCCAAGCTCGTCAGCTTGCGAGATCGAGATTCTCGCAAGCTGACGAGCTTGGAATGACTACGAATAATTTCTCCAGTTTCATGATAAGTAATTGTTGTTCTTGTAAACTATGTTTCTAAAATTAAATAAAACCTTCAACGTGTTATTTTGAATAGAAAATCTGCATTTTTGTCGCCCACTTTAACGGTCGAATTGCGATTTTTTAATTATGTTAATATTTGCTGGAGTCATGTTTGTCTACTAAAAAAAGAATAAAAATAATAGCGTTCCCGAGAGGCTCCAAGAAAAGGTATGGTTGGTCTTTATCCCCCCCCCCCCCCAATGAATTCGTTGAGACTTTATTAGGCGTATAAATGATTTTTCATACAATCGTGCACTTATGTTTCGTTCTGCCGTTTACATTTGGATAATTGTTCATCTTCGTGTAATTGTTCAAAAGTATATTTAAAAAGGCAGAAACGCACTTTAAAAACATGTTCCATCATAGGACGGTAGTAGATTTCATTCTTCATTCATTTTGTCTAATTCTGAAAGTTTTTGTATAGCTTCACTTTTTAAAACGCCTTTTATATTTGGCAAAAACAATAATTCTTCTTGGTCTCTCAAAATAACTGAAACAGTTTATGAAAAATTGAAAAAACTTTCTCAATTTCTGGATTGGGATAGCATACTTACCAAATCTGCTGTTTTTAACGGGAGATTCCGTTTTTTTGTTTCCATCTCCCGTTTTTTGCGATTTTCTCCCGTTTTTGCAGTTTTTTCAGTCAATCATCAAAAAGTTTCCCTTTCTTCTCCATAGATGGCGCCCTTTTCTAGTCTACCAATATCAGGGAATAAAGATTTTTCCAGTTAATAACTCATTTAGTAAAAATTAATTTTTTAGAAGCTTTTCACATTGCATGTTCAACGAAGCACGTGCTTTGCCGAAAATGGCAGCAGATATCAATCCTTTTGCATCTTGAAATTATTTCAATTATTTTTAATGTTTGAAGTTATTTTAACATGTGCTACCCTGTACCTACTTATTTTACATTGTATTTTCATTATATATTGATTTCCTTTTTTTTTTCGGATTTTAGTAATTACATTTTTGTAGCCAACTTTTCTGGTAGATACTGGAGAATGCACGAAACTTTAAGCAAACTCCCTCCTTTATTATTTAGTTTTTCCTTTGCAGTATATTTTTCTTGCTGCTACCAATTTGCTTACATCTGCAAAAATCCCCATTTCACTTTAAATTTTAGTATTCATGTTATTTAAAAGCATAATTTAATAATTCTGTAGCGAGGATATGTTGATGGTGAATCACCAATATACCTCTAGTAAAATCTCCTGTTTTTTTTTCCTTCAAAGGTTGGCAAGTATGACATACTTGCCAACTGTACTGTTTTTAAACGGGAGACTCCCGGTTTTTTTGCTTTTATCTCCCGATTTCCCGTTTTTTACGATTTTCTCCCGTTTTTTCAGTCAATTATCAACAAGTTTCACTTTTTTCTCAATAGATGGTGCCCCTTTCTAGTCTTCCTATGTCAGGGAATAAGAAATTTTTCAATTAATAACTCCGTTAGTAAAAATTATTTTTTTTGGAAGCTTTCCACATTGCATGTTCAACGAAGCTCGTGCTTTGCCGAAAATCGCAGCAGATTTCAATCTTTTTGCATCTTGAAAATATTTCAATTATTTTGAAAGTTTGAAGTTATTTTAACATGTGCTGCCATATGCCTACTTATTATATATATTATTTTCATCATATATTGATTTTTTTTTTTTCGGGTTTTTAGGAATTAAAATTTTGGTTAGCTACTTTTCTGGAAGAGACTGGAGCAAGTTCACTACTTATTATTAGGTTTTACCTTTGCAGTATGTTTTCCTTGCTGCTACCAATTTGCTTACATCTGCGAAAAATCCCCATTTCACTTTAAATTTAGTATTCATGTTATTTAAAAGCACAATTAATAATTATGTTGTGAAGATATGCCGCTGGTGGAATCTCCTGTTTTTTTTTTTCTTCGAAGTTGGCAAGTATGAATAAATTCAATATTCAAATTGATATTATAAATTGCAATATACTGGCAAAATATTTTGAACGAAAGTGAGTTGCTCGCAATTTAAAAAAATTATAATTTTGCAAAATTACATTTTTTTTCATACATTTTAGATTTTTATTTACACCCCATGAAGACGTATTCTGATATAAACACTACAAGATTAACCAAAGTCAGTTCTTAATACATCATTTACGATTTCATTAAAGCTTAAAATTAGTGAATTAGCGTATCTTCATACATTAAAAATAAAAATGTGGAGGATCTAAAAACGTATAAACATTTAAAAGAATTCAATCCATATCAGGTTATCATGCTCTAATCATTTTGTTTTAAAGTATTTTTTTTTCAACTAAGGCAAAGAAAAAAGAGCTAATAAAACTAAATCTATATTTAAAAAATACAAGCATAATGAACGCTTACGGCATTAAAAAATCAACTGGAATATGATAATTTTTGCAAAATTTGGCCGATATGCAAATTAAAGAACACAAGAAATCCACATGGTGCTATATGGGACGAAAGAAATTTCCCATCGCTTAGCGCTAGTTAAGAAGGCGTGTAACTGGTTTGGCCCAGGCCCACAGCATTTTCCTCCATAGGCATGGGAACCGACCTCGCTAGCGCTCACTTAACTACACTGTTAAAAAAAACCTGAAAGTTCAGGTAGTTTTCTGACTGATTTTTACAGAATATTTCCGTGATGCTTCAAAACGTATTTTTTCCTTACAACAACAGAAATATCACGAAAGGAAGTAACGAAAACAGAATTTTTCCATTTCTAGGGTTGCCGCTGGGCTGTACTTTGTTAGTATTCTGATTAGCCTTCAAGTTATGATAAACATCGCTTTTTGATAGTGCTTATTAAATCGCACTGTTACATTTTGTTAAGTTAAAAGCTTATTAAGAATAACAGCTCAGGTGTAGACAAAATAGATAGCTTGCTATTTCATGTCTGGAGAGTAATATACTTGTATGTCGAAATTGTTTTTACGCCTTTGGGCTTTGTAGGTTTGGAAAAAATGTTTGCGCCATTTTCAGACAGGCAGCTGTGTTTTGATCGCCCTGGGTGATTTGATGTGGGTCCTACTGAGTCAGTATTAGAATATTATTGCGGTGTATTATTTTGCTCAATACTTCGAACAATTCTATTCGTTAGTCATATTGTGTGTTCTAGCGGTGTGAATAGTTTTAGGATCTCGTGTTATCCATTTAAAATAAAGGCTATTGGATTACTTGTGCACAGATGCAATGGATACACTTAAATTTAGCACCGCTGGTCACATGTAAGTATTGTTGAATATCTTTGTACATGTTAATATACAAATGTATTTTTCTTGTTAATATGCATTTGATAGAATTCCGATGGTAGCTGATTTAGAATTTATAAAGTTAACTATTATAAAGTTACTGTTTTTTGCTCTAACGCGTTGTATTCTTGAAAGTCATTAAAACGTTAAATGGCCAACATTTCGTATCAACCGGAGATTATCGTGGTGTGCGAGCAAGACAGAAAAAATCACTCAGGTTTTTTTTTTTTGACAGATTGAAAGTAAATATTTTGAATCTCTAAATAAAAGTATTTCTTGCTGTTATATTTTTTGCGAAAAGGCATAGCAGATTGTTAATCTTTGAAAATACAATTACAATTTTGACAAGAATAAGTTTTCTTGACAACTTAGAAATCTGGAAACATTCATTACTCCTTTCGGGATTTCACTTATAATAAAAAAATATAAATTATTTAATTTATTTTCCTTAGGATCTCCTCCAACAACTTATTTGAGATTATTGTAAGTTTCTTGTAAAAACATTTCGGGTAAAACGAACTGATTGATATGTTTAGCCTAAGTATAATGTTTATTCACTAAAAATCTATGTTGCTATTCCAATGAGTGAAAAATGCAGAAATCACCGGGGGGGGGGGGGTATACATCATCTGAGCAAAAAAATTCTTCACGTGTATGTCAATGATTCAGTTTTTAAACACAGTAAATTGGTATGCGGTACTCTCCATCAGGTGTATTATTCCATGATAAAGTCAACCGGTTTTTAATGGTATTTTATTTGACTCATTCTGCAAATAAAAATATTCTATTTTTCATGTATGCTTTTCCATGCCACGCCAGAAATATGTACGAGGGGATGTCGAAGGAAATATCGAGCAGTATCAGCATCAAAAATTGGTGTTATTTTTCAAATCCACTAATTTCCTTGTTGGTACTTTTCGATTATTTTTATTCATCTGAAGGTGCAAATTGCGGTGCATAGATGCTTGAATTGAAGGTGCATAGATGCTTGAAAGATAAGTTATCAAGCAAAAATTTCACTTAAAACATATTTGAGTAATAAATACAAATTAAAAAAATAATAGTTTTTGAATAGTTAACTATTTTTCTATTATATATCATTTTAAATATAGGATAGAAAAGACGAGAATGAAATTTCAGTAAAATCTGTGAAAATGAGAAACGAAAAAATAGCGCAACGAAAAAATCAAGAACCGAAAGTTCTGTAAAGACACAGAAAATTTAAAAACGGAAAAATAGATGAACGGAAAATTTAAAAACGGAAAAATAGATCAACGGAAAGAAGAGAAATGGAAATTTTCGTTAAATCACGGAAAATTTATAAATGGAAGAACAGAACTAAACGGAGAAATGGAACTTCTGTTAAGTCACGGAAAATAATTTAACGGAAACGTAATATTTACGGCAACTTTGCTGCGGTACTTTATCCGTTATTTTCAGGAAATTTTTTTAACAGTGTACGATCCCCTGGACCGATTTGCGGGGAGGAGAGAATTTAAGTTAGAAAATCGCTGTTCAAAACAGTTTTTGCTTTCTTTGACAGGGCTAAAAAGCTTAGACGAAAAAAAAAAAATCAATCTGAAATTTTCGCACACACATTCCTTGTGCCCTACTGATGTGCCTTTTGTGCCAATTGACGCTCCCCCTCCCCACTCCTCGTTTTTACCTCCCATATCGTACCTTCCCGGGGTTCTGCCAGAGCCCTCCGGGGGACTATGGTAATGATATTTGGTGTAAATATTCTTGGGGGGGGGGGGGGCCATTGAGTACATGACGAAAATTCAACCCCCTAAGGACAGAATGGGCCGGAGTAATAAAAGTTTGAAGAATCACTAATTTCCCTTAAATTTCTTATGTACTTACTCTCAGCGTCATAGGGTTTTGTTAATCTCTGACTGCAATTGCAAGGTTAGAACAGATCTAACAGTTGTTCAAAGTTGTCTTAGGAAATGAAATTCACTCAAGACTAAAACAGATCCAACAGTTGCAACTAGACTTTAAATCGCGGATATCTCAAATTTGCCACAGCGACTGCGCATGCGCGCGGACTTAGCTCATTGGGCTTTCTGTTTTAAGATTCCATAATGCTGTCCCCCCCCCCCCCAAGTTTTTGCCGATACGAAATTTCCTTCCCTTCTGTTTTTCAGTTTTGATATATTTAAGGGGGCGAAATTTTTAAATGTCGGTGCGAAACTGGGCTTAAACCATCAGAATATTTTACGTGACATATTTATATGAACACGATACGCATATGAATATGATTCATTCTAACTTTATAATTGAAAGCGAAAAATAGGCCTTTTTATTGGTTTGCTTATTTTCTAAATTAATGCATTTTTCACAAACCACAACACATTATGAATTGAAAATATATGAAATAGCGTGTGTAGATATCCGTATTATGCAGTAATTTGTTAACAGAAATTTTTTTTGCAATTAATTCAATTAAGACTTTTAAAAGACT